>NW_026858774.1:0-19713 GCF_026571515.1 Ruditapes philippinarum | reverse complement strand
ATAATAATAATAATAATGTTTATTGAGAAAACATTTCAATACACACACATACTGCCTATAATCACTCATTCATGCATCACTCTCCCCATTGGTTGCCAGGTAAACTATCCGCCATCTTTGTTTTTCACTACGGAACTAGCCGCCATTTTTATTTTTAATTATGCAAATATCCGCCATCTTTATTTTTAATTAAACATCTTTTAAAAGGACACTTTGCCTTTCAAGTGCCATTGAAAACCACTTCAAAAGGATATTCTACCTTTCAAGTACATTGGCAGACCACTTCAAAAGGATATTCTACCTCTCAAGTACACTCGAAGACCACTTCAAAAGATTAACATTACGTCATAATCCCCAAACCTAAACTGCTCCTGCTCACAACTCTCGCTCGCCACTGGAATGACACTACTCATATGGACCTTGCTGGCAAGTGTGCGGTACAACATGCGATATTACCTATATATGTATATATATAGAATTGAGAGAATAAATACACACATAGCAACACATCGATATGCCAGTCCAATTACGGCACAGCACCTAGCAGTACAGCCATGAAATCATAGCCACTGCTCATCAAAACAATAAGTTTTTTTTTAATGCGTTTATTTAATTAAGGTCGCCGCCGGAAAGCCCATATGGGCGACCGTACACTAGAGCGTCCCGCCGAGATTTTTTTCGTCGATTTTTTCCAGCTTTATTGGTGGAGGAAGACCCCAAGTGCCCCTTCGGGCATTATTTCAGGCACGAGCGGGCACCTGGGTAGAACCACCGACCTTCCGTAAGCCAGCTGGATGGCTTCCTCACAACATGAAAGCTTTCGACCCGAGTGAGGATCGAACCTACAGCGGTGAGGGACCTGTGATCTCAAGTCAAACACTAAGTGTTTCAGAACAGCTTTATATACAGTCACAAACTGCACTACACATTGAAACAAGCTCAAATTTCGCATATATAGAGTATGTTCTCTGTAATCATGTCTCACAAATCAACGATGACATTTTTATTGTCTTCTTCACTGATTGGGACCAGAGAACTATATATCTATTTCCGAAAGTCAACTGGATCCCGTAAGATCAAGTTGCTCCGTAAGATACAATGAATTTAGACAGATAAAGTATATATAAAGGGAGATAATTAAATTCAATACAGTTATACTTTCCCCTACGTGGGATCAGATAGATCTGTTCTGCTAGGCGCTGTGCCGTAATTGGACTGGCATAACGATGTGGTGGGATGTGTGTATATATTCTCTCATTCTATAACAATTGATCTGCACACTTGTATCTTTATCATTTTCAAAAGTTTCATGAAATTAGCGTAAATCTGGAGGCGTGCTGCTTTAACACGCCCGTTTAACTCACAACGAGTGAAAAATGTCCATCGGTAAAAATGTTGTGAGCAACTTCCGTTCCTCGTTGTGAGCACCCATCTATGACGAGTGACACGATAAACAAGGTGACTTTTTCATAATTTTTGAAGATTACAGACATTTATGTAAAAATATCGGAATGCAGTTAGCTAGCGATGTGTTTTCCGAGTATGCACATGTAAAGATATTGTCTGTTGGTGGACAATTTGATGGAAATACCGTGCGACGCAGTCACTCGGGGTAGCTGGAAAACTGGAGACAACTTCTCTTTGGACCTTATTTAACATTGAAAACGTCGATTCTGGTGACGTTTTGTGCATTCTAACCTAAAACAGATGCCCACAAGTCTTCAGCGTAAATTATTATCTGAAAGTCTTCATAGAAACGAAGATATACCCTTTTTGCTTTAATCCTCGTTGTGAGCACCATAACCTCGTTGTGAGCAAGACAAGCGCAGTGCTTGTCTGGTTTTAATATGTAATTCAAATGGCAAGAATACAATTTTCAATCTACCAAAAGCAATCAAAACGTTTTTATGCCCCCGCCATATAATGGCAGGGGCATATAGTGTTACCCTGTTCCGTCATTCCGTCATTCCGTCCTTCCGTCATCATCAGTTTCCGTTCATTATCTTAATAACCCTTGCACATATTGAACTCAAATTTGACATATGGATATGTCATGAGAAAATACAGGTCAAGTTCGAAATTGGTCATGGTTCGATGATTTTGGCAGAGTTATGCCCCTTTTACATTGAAAATAATATGAAATTTCAGTTTCCGTTCATTATCTCCCAAACGGTTCAAAACATTCAATTCAAAATTGACATATGGATATGTCATGAGAAAATACAGGTCAAGTTCGAAATTGGTCATGGTTCGATGATTTTTGGCAGAGTTATGCCCCTTTTACATTGAAAATAATATGAAATTTTCAGTTTCCGTTCATTATCTCCCAAACGGTTCAAAACATTGAATTCAAAATTGACATATTGATATGTCATGAGAAAATACAGGTCAAGTTCGAAATTGGTCATGGTTCGATGATTTTTGGCAGAGTTATGCCCCTTTTACTTTGAAAATAATATGAAATTTTCAGTTTCCGTTCATTATCTCCCCAACAGTACAACACATTCAACTCAAACTTGACATATTGATATGTCATGAGAAAATACAGGTCAAGTTCAAATTTGGTCATGGTTCGATGATTTTTGGCAGAGTTATGCCCCTTTTACATTGAAAATAATATGAAATTTTCAGTTTCCGTTCATTATCTCCCCAACGGTACAACACATTTAGCTCAAACTTGACATATTGATATGTCATGAGCAAATACAGGTCAAGTTCAAATTTGGTCATGGTTCGATGATTTTTGGCAGAGTTATGCCCCTTTTACTTTGAAAATAATATGAAATTTTCAGTTTCCGTTCATTAACTCCCCAATGGTACAACACATTCAACTCAAACTTGACATATGGATACGTCAAAGGAATGCGCAGGTCAAGTTTAAATTTGGTCATGGTTCAATGATTTTTTGCAGAGTTATGCCCCTTTCACTTTGAAAATAATATGAAATTTTCAGTTTCCGTTCATTATCTCCCCAATCGTACAACACATTTAGCTCAAACTTGACATATCGATACGTCAAAGGAATGCACAGGTCAACTTCAAATTTGGTCATGGTTCGATGATTTTTGGCAGAGTTATGCCCCTTTTACTTTGAAAATAATATGAAATTTTCAGTTTCTGTTTATTATCTCCCCAACAGTATTAAACATTCAACTCAAATTTGACATATTGATACGTCAAAGGAATGCGCAGGTCAATTTCAAATTTGGTCATGGTTCGATGATTTTTGGCAGAGTTTATGCCCCTTTCACTTTAAAAATAATATGAAATTTTCAGTTTCCGTTTTATTATCTCCCCAACAATATTACACATTCAACTCAAATTTGACATATGGATATGTTTTTGGAATGCGCAGACCAAGTTCGAATCTGGTCATGGTTCAATGATTTTTGGCAGAGTAATGCCCCTTTCACTTTGAAAATGATATGAAATTTACAGTTTCTGTTCATTATCAACCCAACAGTGTTACATATTCAACTCAAAATTGACATATGGATATGTCAAAGGAATGCGCAGGTCAAGTTGGAATTTGGTCATGGTTCGATGATTTTTTTGGCACAGTTATGTCCCTTTCACTTTGAAAATAATATAGATACATCTTAGGAATTAGCAGTTTAAGTTTGAATTTGGTCGTGGTTCAATGATTTTAGACAAACTTATCTTTCCTGAATGTTGAACTTTCAGTTTCAGCACTCATACTTTTGTGGAAATGTATATAGCCATTATGTTGGCTACAAATATGCAATATGCTGTTTTTAAAAGGTTAAGACTGAATAATTTCAGTGCCTTGAACATTGTATAAAAATGGTTTGTGTTAACATTGAAAAGTTTTAAGGGCTTTGAACTTAGAATGAAAAAAATAATTTGTGCAAACAAATTTGGAACTAAATATTATAACATTTGAAATTTTGGCTGCATGCGGGGGCATCCGTGGCATGATGACACATTTCTAGTTGTACAATAGTTTTTCTTTGCAATAGTTCTTCTTTTTCTTTTTAAAAGTTTTTTTGAAAATTATTCTTCATATTCACAAGTCATCAGATTAACAGAAGAACTATTCAGTGTAGGTAAATCAGGTATTTTATTTCGTATACTCTAGTTTGGCTCGAGTGAACATCACGGGAGTTTATGAATATTTCAACAATTTCACAGTCTGTGTGATACACACATACATGTGTTTATCCTGAGCTGAAGACTGACCAAGTTATGTAAAACAAGAACTATCACGGTAAGTTGACAATGCCCCTGAAGTGGTGATTTGTCCTTTGATTTATGGACCAGATAGATTATTTGTTTTTGGACAAGTAGATCTTCAATGTGAAGGTAATTCAATGTCAAGGTGAAATAAATATAGGTCAGTTGGAAGGTCTTGTCCAAAGGGGCATTGTGTCCTAATATGAATTAAATCAACTTACTTATAAAGAAGTGATGACCAATGTTAAAGTTTTTGGATGTTCTAGAAGGTCATTCACGGTACAAGATAAAAAAAATACAGATCAGTTTGAAGATCTTGCCTAGGGGTGTTTTTTTCAAAATATGAGTAGAATCCGTTTACTAATAAGGAAGTTATGACCAATTTTTAAGTTTTTGGACAATTTGACCTTCAAGGTGAAGGTCATTCAGGGGTCAAGGTCAAAATAATATAGGATAGTTGAAAGGCCTTGTCCAAAGATGTGTTGTGCCAAAACATTATGCCAGGACATTATGGCCAATCTTAAATGTTTTTGGACAATTTGACCTTCAAGGTAAAGGCCATTCAGGGGTCAAGGTAAAAAAAATACAGGTCCGTAGGAAGGTGCTAAGGGATGTTGTGTTCAAATATGAATCAAATCCGTTTACTAATAAGGAAGTTAAGGCCAATGTAAAAGTTTTCGGACAGATTGACGGACGTACCAACTTTTGATATTTATGAGGCAAATCAGCTCATAAACACCACCTGGACCAACGTCCATTAGCAAAATTAGCTAAAAAAATAGCTCTTAATTTGAATCTTATGAGTTTTTGTTCTTTATTTAACTACGGAATGAAGCTCATAAATATCAAATATTTGCTCGGACTGACAGACGGACAGTTCAAAACTAATATGCCTCCCTTTGGGGTATGCACGACGTCTTGCAAAGAAATGCTGCTGTGCAAAAACGTTTTAATTGCTGTGGTAGATTGAAAATTATATTTTCACCATCTGAATTACATATTAAAACCATACACGCACTGCGCTTGTCTTGCTCACAACGAGGTTATGGTGCTCACAACGAGGATTAAAGCAAAAAGGGTATATCTTCGTTTCTATGAAGACTTTCAGATAATAATTTACGCTGAAGACTTGTGGGCATCTGTTTTAGGTAAGAATGCACAAAACGTCACCAGAATCGACGTTTTCAATGTTAAATAAGGTCCAAAGAGAAGTTGTCTCCAGTTTTCCAGCTACCCCGAGTGACTGCGTCGCACGGTATTTCCATCAAATTGTCCACCAACAGACAATATCTTTACATG
Organism: Ruditapes philippinarum; assembly: GCF_026571515.1. NCBI lineage: Eukaryota > Metazoa > Mollusca > Bivalvia > Venerida > Veneridae > Ruditapes > Ruditapes philippinarum. The sequence goes on along the minus strand of NW_026858774.1, from coordinate 14,220 downwards.
TGCATACTCGGAAAACACATCGCTAGCTAACTGCATTCCGATATTTTTACATAAACGTCTGTAATCTTCAAAAAATATGAAAAAGTCACCTTGTTTATCGTGTCACACGTCAAAGATGGGTGCTCACAACGAGGAACGGAAGTTGCTCACAACATTTTTACCGATGGACATTTTTCACTCGTTGTGAGTTAAACGGGCGTGTTTAAAGTGTTAAACTTAATAACTATAATATTTTCTTTTCTGACCTATATGTATAGGATTATGATTACTCGTTCTTTAGCTCACCTGTGACAACGTGAGCTTTTGTGATCGCTTTTCGTCCGGCGTCTGTCCATTCGTCGTCCGTTAACTGTTACTTTAAACGACACCTTCTTATAAACCGCTAAGCCAATTTCATCCAAACTTCACAAGCTAGAGCTAAGATATTTGGAATGAGAAATCTTCTAGTAAGTGTCTACCAAGTTTGTTCAAATTATACCTCTTTGGTAAAAATTGACCCCGCCCTCGGCGGTTATTGACATTTTATATGTATATAGTAAAAACTTAAAAAAATCTTCTTTTAAAAACCAAAAGCTTAGATATTAAGCATGAAACATCTTCTGATGAGTGTCTACCAAGTTTGTTCAAATAAAAGCCCTGGCCAAAAGTTGAAATTGGCCCCACGAGGGGGTCATTGACTTTCCTTACGTGTGTACAGTAACATCTCAAAAAAAAAATCTCCTTTTCAAAACCCCAAAGAGCTAGAGCTTAGATATTAAGCATGAACACTTTTTTCTAGTGAGTGTCTACCAAGTTTGTTCAAATTAAAGCCCTGGGGTTAAAACTGCCCCGGACCGGGGGGAAATGGGTAATTGATTTTCTTTATATGTATATATAACAAGCAAAATCGTTGAATTTATATCCCCCGACGAGTACTGGTTATTACTAAGACAACAACTGAAGACACACTATTTCAGATACAAATATGTTGTTTTTTTTATATCAGATTTTTATATATATTTTATATCTATTTTTGTTTATAGTTTACAATAATACTTGTTCCTTCATTGTCATGGAGAGTTTTTATATACAGACGAGCGATTTTGGGTCCATCATGGCCCTCTTGTTACTATTATAACTTCCAGTTTGTATTTATAAAGTATTTGCCGTGGATGGTTTTGCACTAATAACTGACCACTTATCTTGTTTCACTGACATATATCTGCTACGTTACATCCATGCTTCAACTGGCTTTATAGAAAGCAGTTTTTTAGATATGATTTAGTTTTGTTCCAAATACATGTACGTACTTGAATAAAAGCTAACTTTCATTGACAAATGATTATATGCAAAGACCTGTTGACAAAATAGTAACAGCGTTCATAATGACATGATTCAAGTATATGAATCTATAACCTATTCATCTATCTGTCTATGACAAACATTTTCCAGATTCAGTAATTTTTCCTCGTGATTTAATACAACTGTGTGGCATTACATTCTTCCTCGTTGGTCGTATACAAAGTACATTAGACGCTGCGTACATGCGACAGCTAGTAGATATGCATTCTATCCATCAATGGGGAAAACTTTAGTCTTGCTTTGTCTATTTTTTCTTTTAATAAAATAACACTGTTTTCATATTCTCAAATAAAAATAGTTTTTCTGACAACATGTAACCGAGCTTTAAAGAATTAAAATAAACGTTTAACTGAAGTGATAGTGACGTGTTAAAATACCATATTCTTTTTCTTTATTTACCCAATATAAAGTGTCAAGGAATCAGTCTATATCCTAATGATGTGAACCAAATTCGGACAGGAAAAAAAAGGTATGACTAAAATACTTAACGGATTTTTTTTTGGCGCAACGGACATATTTTTTTGCAAAACAGGCAAAACGTATTATTCATGAAAATAATTGACATTTTAGTTATCAAACATATCAGCCGAGTGAAAAAATAAGATTGTTTTAAAATGTATCTCAAACATTTGCAATAGGTTGTTCTGATATATTCTGTGACGATTAGACTTTTTTACATTTAGAGGTTCTATACCTAAACTCCCCGGGAAGTGAATTGTAAACAAATATGTGATTTTGTGTTTAATCAAATAGGTTACTAAGAATTGATTACATTTAACTATTATTTGAAAATACAGAAATATTAAATGCCGTTTTATTGATTAAATAACATTTCTGCAACATTTAATTTTTTGACCGCCAGCCGCTGGGCCGCTAACTTCACGCCAGCCGCTGGGCCACCGGCCGCCAACTTCACGCCGCCAGGCCGCTGGGCCGCCAACTTCACACATCTTATCTATTTTCATTTTTACATATACATATACATTTATAAGGAGGATTAAGCATGTGCACTACATGTATTTACAAGTGTCATTAGCAGGGACGCTGATCATTTCCACTACACTATTGTATCAGGATAATAACGCTTTATCAGAAATTCGTGCTTACTTTATAGTCGGGTTTTGTATGCTAAGTGTTCCATCCCATGATTCAAACTATCGAATAAATATATTTTTCAGTTCTGTATCGAATAAATATTTTAAATTATAGAATATATATTTTAAAATATAAAACATATATTTAGAAAATTATCGCACACAAATATTTTTTTAGTAGGATAGAATAAATATTATAGTATAGCATATAAAATTAGAGTTATACAATATAAATATTGGCTATAGAACAAAAATTTAATTTATTGAATATTGCAACGTTTAACATGTCATAGTCTCCTGTAACTTTAGTATGTTTAATTCTACATTACCATGGCGGTTAAGGATAGATAGAGTTGGTTATTTATTAAGACAAATATAAATATCATAAAGTTTGTAAAATCTGTAAAATTTACTATTATTTTCAAGTGTGTAGTTTAAGACGTTATGATCTTGGTGTGAAAGGTGAAAATATAATATCATCATTATAACTTATTTTTGTCTTGTTTAGATTTTTGTTATATTCCATTGTTTTGAAGTAATATACGGAAGAGTCCTGGTGCCAATTTAACATGTTCTATAAAAAAGATAACTCCTACGTAGGACTTTGCAAGTCCTACGTAGGACTTTATAACTCCTACGTAGAAGATAAAAAAGCCTAATTAGGAGTTTATAACTCCTACGTAGGAGTTTGTAAGTCCTACGTAGGACTTTATTAGTGCTACGTAGGACTTTATAACTCCTACGTAGGAGATATAAAAACCTAATTAGGAGTTTTAAAGTCCTACGTAGGACTATGCAACTCCTACGTAGGGCTTTATAACTCCTACGTAGGAGATAAAAAGCCTAATTAGGAGTTTATAACTCCTACGTAGGACTTTAAAACTCCTACGTAGAGGAACACTTATACAGTCCTATGTAGGAGATATAAACTCCTACGTAGGACTTTCTAAGTCCTACGTAGGAGTTATAAAGTCCTACGTAGGACTTTATAACTCCTACGTAGGAGATAAAAAGCCTAATTAGGAGTTTATAACTCCTACGTAGGACTTTAAAACTCCTACGTAGAGGAACACTTATACAGTCCTACGTAGGAGATATAAACTCCTACGTAGGACTTTTAAACTCCTACGTAGGACTTTAAAACTCCTAATTAGGTTATTATATCTCCTACGTAGGAGTTATAAACTCCTTATTAGGCTTTTTTTTATCTCCAACGTAGGAGTTATAAAGTCCTACGTAGGACTTGCAAAATCCTACGTAGGAGTTATCTTTTTTTATAGAACATGTTAAATTGGGCCCCGGGGTTGTCTTTTTTAGATTTTGTTAATATCCATTTTTTTGAATAATAAGGAAATCCCGGTGCCAATTTAAAAATGTTTATAAAAAAATTTAACCAGAAAAGAAGGTTTAAGGAATATTTTTTTTCGTAATAAAAAGCTAAAAAAGAAGGGAGTTGCAAGGACTGTATTTTTTTTTACGAAAACTTTCAATTCCTCAACGGTTTAAGTGCTCCGCCATTGCGTTTTAAAAAAACGTCATTTATTAAAATTTTTTAAATTTTAAACTGAAAATTTGAAAAAACCGTCGTGATTGGGGTTTAAAAAAAATTTTTGGCGACACTAAATAATGATAAAATAATAAAAAAATAAAAAATAATAAAAATAAAATAAAATTAAATTTTAAAAATAAAATATAATAATAATAATAAAAAAAAAAACAACAAGAGCACCCTAGGCGGAGCATTATATCCCCAAAAAGGGTTTTAAAAAAAAAATTTTGGACTTCGTAAAAAAACCATATTTCTTGTCCCCATTTAAAAGGAAAACAATGTATACAAAATGAAAAAAGATACATAAAACACATTAAAATAATATTACCCCCTTTCAAAAAATCCTCTTTTTCCTTTTTAGCTGAAAAACCCTTTTCATATTTTTAAAAACACCACCAAAGTTTTATTTTGTAATAAAAATGCTACGAGGGATGGACGGAAAGCCCCGGGGGTTGTACATAATATAACTTTTTTTGGGGCATTATTAATGTACTCATATAAGTGTTCACATAAAAAGTTGCCTTTGACCTTTGTTGACCAAAATTTAAAAGGGGGGCTTTATCAATTCGCATATTCTATGAAGTTTGAAACTGGGGCCAAATGAAATTTGTTTTGCTCGAAAACACAATTTTTTAGTGTAAAATCATTTTTGCCTGACCTTTTACCTAATGATCTAAAACAATAGGGGCATGTTTTGGGCATGGCTGTTAATCTATTAAATTTACAGTGTAGGTTAATTAATACTTTAGTTATTTACAAAAACCCCTTTTCATTTTAAAGTAAAGTGACCTTTGACATTTTGATTAAAAAAAAATAGGGGGCTTTTACCAAATTACAACCATTATGAAGTTTAAACTGGGGCCAAAAAGGAATTTAAATTTATCCCCGAAACCAAAATTTTTTCGTGTAAAGATCTTTTTGACCCTGTTTTGATTTTAACCCTAAAACAAAGGGTCATGAATTAACATGGTTTCACCAAAAATTTTTTAAGCGTATTGTAAAATATTTAAATTTTAATTTTGAGCAAAACTGTTTTCATTTTAAAAGGGTATTGTTTTTACCTTTGACATTTAACTAGGTTCTTCTACTCAATAGGACAATCATCCTATGAAGTTTGAATATTGTGGGCCGAATGGAACTTAAGTTATGCTCAGGAAACCAAATTGCTAACGGACGGACGGACGAGAGACGAACGGACGGACGGACGCCAGGGGGTATAACATAAAATGTCCGATCCGAAATTCTTTCGGGCATATAATAATAATAATAATAAACAAAAAATAGTAACTATCCTAGAAGAACTTGCTCATCACAAGTATACCATTTTAAAAGTCAATACACATATTAGTTTTATCTTTTGATAAGGCTTTCTTATTGAATTCTTTATAACGTCTAGATAAAATTTAAATACATCAATGCTTTTTAATATCTTTAACTAAAACAATTTTTAAGAAACCTGTAAAACGCTTCATAAAATGCTCATCTCCGACTTTAAAGTATGCCCAAATCACAGTGTCTCGCCCAGATTTTACATGACTTTCAAAGAAAGCAACAGTAGCTGAAATATGCAAAACAAATTTGATTTCAAGTTTTCCTTATAACTGCAACAACATTTCAACAGTTTCCAACAATAGAAGCGAACCAAATTCATTTAGGCTAACGAATATCAACTCTCCCCCTTTCTCTTGTTAGTTATATTAGACTTGTCGGAACCCACGGTACACATTCCGTATATACTACATTTAACCGATACATGTATAGGGTATATAGCCTGGGTTACCGATGATGTAATTGATTCAGAATTGTAAAAGCTTACCCAATCTAAAACATCTTTCGAAAACAACTATGACATGACATACGCTACAAAAAAGTTCTCTTACCTTTAAAGTTGCCATTGTGACCAGTACAGACACAACCATATCCCAGTTTACATAGACATGCAGAGAGATCATCCAGAACATCGCCTTAACAAAATTATGAAAAAAAATCACCGTGAAAACGTGTCAAATGATCGAACGAAACTTGTTATAAGTTAAATCTAAAACAAATGCCCTTCTTAAAGTCATCTGTTACTTATTGCTGTCCCGAAATCGACATAATTGACTCATGGAAAAAAAACCTATAAACTCACTAAGGAATACAGAATTTTTTATTTAACTTTAAAGGTTGCTGATATCCAAAAAGAAATACTATTTTTCCTCTCTTTATAAACAAATATGCTCAATATTTAACAGTTACCCTTTTTAAGTTCAAATTCCCTGTCTATCAATTGTTTTCCAACAATAAGTGCAATTAAGGCTGACAAAATCATGAACTGTACTCTTAACATTCTGCTATGCGTTACACTGTTCGATAATACATGTACACACTGTTCAAACAGTTATCAACATCATAATGGGATATAGGTTTATACAGTTTGTGATGTTGAAAGGAAGAAAATCCTGAAAACATAGGATGTAAGTTTTTGATAAAATCTTTTGATCTTTTAAACATTTCGAACAATGATATTATATTATTTATCAGAGGAAGTAATGGATATCCTTGATGTTATCTCTTACTTTTAAACTAATGTGATTCAAGTGTAACATATCATTGAAAATATCAATAATAATAACATTATATAAATATCACATTTGGTTTGTATGTATAGGTTTGTATGTAACAGTAAAAATATCATCCCGAGGTGATATATTTTTACGAGGGATGATATCTCTACTGTTAGTCACAAACCCATGTGTTATTTATTTGATTATCCCGAACAAATACTGTAAATCCTTTTAAAGTTTCAATCAAATATAAATGTAACAAAATTGAACCAAGGCTTATCAATAACTCACCTATCCTTACTTGTACGTGAGAAGTTAATTTTCTTTTATTCTTAAAGTAAATGGTGATATCTACCTGTCATAAACTGGCAGTAAGCTGTGTTTCATAATATCATTTAGAATCAAAATACAAACCGATTTATACGGTTATCACGGTAGGGAATCCAGTGATTTTTATGGTAACGCGTACTGACAATAATGCGGCTTCACGTGTATTTTCAGGTACTTCTTTATTATATCCCTTTAACTTACATACGGGACCTATTGCAGCCTACGCGGAATAACGAAATGTTGTCGCCTATATCTTATTTTCCACCCCTGAAGATTTTACAAACACGAGAATATTCAATGCCATCGAGTTAGCAAAGAGAAAAGGTTAAATGTCTTTACTCACGGGGGAGGAAGTATTATACGAGGGATGGAGTTCTTATGATAACTTGTCAAGGAGTTCTTGTGATAACTGTCACGGTAATACTTCGGTAATTATGTATGGCAAGGATGAAGACTTGAAATAAACAGGCCAATACTTGCGAAATGGCAAATAATTTGAAAATTTTAATAAAAACTACCAGATTTTAAGCAAGAGGCGATGAACACTGGACTGTGAATAAGTTTTTGACACATAATGCAATAGGTAAATTAAAGGTTAATTTAGCACCTAAAACTCACTTTTTAAAGATGAAAATTACCATTTTTGACGAGTGTTTTTTGCAGTATATACAATAGTTTTCCGACGAACTCCGTGACAGTTATCAAACACAAGAACTCCTTGACAAGTTATCATAGGAACTCCATCCCTCGTGTAACACTTCCTCCCTCGTGTTATTTGAAAATGTAAAAGGTTAGGCATGATGAATGTTGACTAATCATTTTTTATTCCAAAATGATTTGGGTAACGGACACGGGTATTTTAATTGTTTCAAGCAGTATCTTTGCTTGTTTTAGCCAGATACTGATATCACAAAATCATGATTGATGCATATAGTCTTAAGCTTTCATAGAATTTTGAATAATATTAAAAATACCGCCAAAAGGTCCTGGATAGAATCAAGCCCCTATAAGTAGCAGAATTATACTCATGTGAATATATTAAATGAAGTTTTTAAATACAATCGCAGAAATTTAAACAAGGTCTCAAATATTAGGAGGTCATGTATTTCAATTTTAGCACTATAAGAATCTTACACTGGCTGCCGGTACAGACCGGAATATCTAGCTCGAGGGTAACTGTTTACGGCGGTAACGAAACTCTGCCGAGTTTCCGCTAAACAGTTACCCGAGAGCTAGATATTCCCGTCTGCACTGACAGCTGGTGTTTGATTCTTTTTCTTGCATATTAATATCAATTATTTTCGGAACAGAAATTACAAAAACGGATATTTTCATAACGCACTTTTTCTTATAGTAGCGTATGAACTTACAACTTCATTCATAACGGTTAAGTGACGTCATCCTAAGAACACAATTCATTCATAAAAGGCTCGCGTCAATGACGTCATTTAAAATGTACGCGACTTGTCTTACATGGGGGGTGTAAGATAGAGTTTTCTAGCACCGGTGTAAACGGTAGATATAGAGAATAACAGGTTACTGTCTTTTGAGAAAGGGTTTCTCAGACGAGGTTAGATATGGTCCTGGAAGGGGCGAGGCTTGCCGAGCCCCTTCCGGACCATATCTAGCCGAGTCTGAGAAATCCCTTCCTCAAAAGACAGTAACCTGTTATTCTTTTTATCATGCCTCTATTATGACTTTGCATCTTATTTTTTTAATTCGGGGCGCTAAATTTCTGAAAGTACGGTAACCACAAGAGGGTTTTACGCCAAAAAAGTAGTCCGAGGGTTTTTACCAATAATTTTATAACACAACACAATTTTTGGTACAATCTGTTTTAAAAATTTATTTACTGTGTATTATCATAAATATTCAGCAAAGTCAATTAAACAATACCAACAATAAACATCATCAATGCTGATCTGGCGTAGGAACATAGTGTTCTCAAGTCACTGACTGAGAAAGGTTGATGTTCTCAGACAGGCTTTATCAGGCAGTTGTCATAGTAATGGCATGATAAAATCCTGTCTGATATGCAAGAAAATTACAGTTGTCATTTTTCATATTTTGCAGATATGGAAGGTTCCAGGCCTGATACGGTCAGGTCTTAATGACCACACAAACAGGCTACTCGACCTTAATACTTCATAATTTAAGCTGCATATTATGTTGTTTTGTTCTAAATCTAAAAACTGTAAAATATTTTACCACAACATACTCGAACCATAACTATGTAGTCCATACATTACAGTCAAATCTATATATAAAGATCACTCGTGTAATATAAAAGCCAACATGCGATCTTCATTGACAGGCGGTCTTTATTTACTGGTTAAATACACTGTAAATGTGAAATTTGGAAACAAAATGGTCATTAGGGACAGGTGATTCCTGTTCAATAGTAGTTTTAACATAGGTTTTACTATACATGAAAAGTGTAACATTTTATCATCTTGATTTAACAAATATAATCATTTTAAGTGCTTCTACAGTTATCATTATAATAGTTTTTCAGAATGACATTACCCCTTTCTGAAAGTATCAGTATTTTCGGATACGTATGAGCAGATATCATCCTGGTGGTTGTTAAGGTGGTTGCTATAAAGCCGAGGAGACGTTCTCCATCATGAAATCCAACAACTTTCAATTTGAATAGGGACACTTGCCACAAGTACTACAACCAGGTGGAATGTCTGCTGCAAGACACAAAGTCACGTGACCCCCCGCAACAAATACATCAGACTACTGAAGCCTATATTGCATGAATATTTTTAAGCTGCAGTTATGCATAGAACGAAATGCATATCAAACATATCGAAGATGCATTTAAGTTAATATATAATTAAAGCTACTTTGAGCTACTAAACTACTTAAGCAAAATGATTCATATAATGAACGTTTTGAAACTTTTCAGATTTTTCAAATATTATTTAAAAGTATTTTTTTCCTTAAGAAACTTCATTTGTAACATTAAATCACAAAATTAATATGATATCAATTTGTTTATTGTCTTTATTTGTATCAAAACAGATCATAACTGCATATTAAAATATTTTGGATATAAAGAATGAATACTAAAACGGAAAGGTTAAACAAACACATTTAACATTTTCTGTTGTCGTAGATTTGTTCCAAAAAACACCTGTTGCTATTGAAACCGTTTGCTCAACATTTAAGTTATAGTTGAAACTTTTATGTGTTTTTTCTTCATCGATGTATTTCTCTGGCTTTACGAAGTTTGTATCATACATGTATTTCAGATCAAAACAATAGTGATTTACATGTGATATCACTTTGCACGCTACACATATGTATGTTTTACACTGAAGGCAAAATAGGTCAAGGTCATATTTTTTATGTTTTGGACACGTTTCATGAGCTTCCATTCCTGATTTTCTGTCATGTTTAACAAATTCATGCTCACCACTTAGATGATCAGGCTCACATTGAGAACATGTAAGAGAATTACACGTTAAACAGTAATTTGTGATATTCCGAACCTCGTCACATAGACTACAAGGCAACTCTTCTATGTCATGTTCATTTTGTGTTTCTACATTTTCACCTTGACATTTGCCGCAACGTGAAGATGTGATATTAGCAGAATTGTTAGTGACGTCACCTTTAAAAGAGACATTGAATGTAGTGTTTCCTTTAATCTTGTTAGTTTTATTTCTCCTCTTAGTAATAATTACCGAACAACAAGTTCCGATTCCTGATATAACGCCATCTATTTTATCTTGCGCGCTGATTTTTCCAAAAGCATTTACAAAAACATATATCCCATTATACCTTGTAGACAATCGTGTCTTAATTAAAGACATAATTAATACATGTAGTTAAATAATATTTACTATTTAATCTGATCGCTATGCTTAGGATATTTTCTTTTAGTTTACTTTATCATATCAAATTTCAAAGCGAGGTATTGTATCGTTTCATTCAGTGAGCCTATACAATGACGTACACATTTTAAATGAACGAAATACTACTTTATATGCCTTTAAAACAAAACTTCGCTAGTATGACATGTCCGCTTGTAAAGAAGTTGGTATGTAACATACTTGTACTATAATGTTTAATAGAGTTATAAAGTTTACCATACTTTTGAAGAAAATAATTGAAAAGATGAAACTACGTTTCTTTTTGCAGTGAAGGTTATAGACCACAGTATAATACTGCACGTTTGTAACGTCATTTTTCATTAGATAATCGTGACGTTTATATAGTTTTTATTACCCTTCCAGATTTTTTTTTCGCCTTTTTGATTGGATATTGATCACCTGAAAGAAATTGATATAACCGAGCCAGACGGGTAATATACACACTAAATTTCCCCGTTGGATACCCCAATTTGTAAACAACTTGCGCTGTGGCGATGCGCGTACGGTTTGTTTTTACGCGATGTAAATTCCGATTTACAAGCACTTTTTAACTGTCAAATGATAAATATTTACCAAAATAGAGTAATGATATATATTCTCATCAGTATTGAAAACAAATATGACCTTGTGAAAGCTTGATAATAATTCCAAAAAAGTGCGTTCAACAGACTACTCCTTTTCTCTTGTTTTACATTTGTTAGGTTCGAAAGAAACTACATCATGTATTAATGTGACGTCATGTTGTGGTGAAGGGGTACCCTAAAGGGAATCTTATTTCGACGTTTCATTTGAAGTAGCAATGTTTTATGTTAAAATGGTCTTAAGTCGGCAGGGAAGGGTAATAAAATTATTATTTTGGTTTTGGAGTGATATATGTGGATATATTACCTGCCAAGATAAAATATCATCCTCGCCTAACGGCTCGGGTGATATAAAATCTTAGCAGGTAATATGTCCACATATATCACTCCAAAACCAAAATAACATATAATTTACACGGCTTTTATTCTCTAAAAATGATGCGTGCTGTATTATAAATTCGTTATAAAGATTGTTGACATGTTATATGGCCGTATATAAACGGCTGTTTGCAATATAACCCTCGCCTAACGGCTCGGGTTATATTTACAAATAGCCGTTTATATTGGGCCATATAACATGTCAACGATCTTTATAACTAATAGTATATAATTAAATATCTAAAGTGGTCATTATAATTGTTGGGTTTGTTTATTTGTTTGTTTTTTTCCGTCCGAAGGCCGGTCTGTTTTCTGTTTGACTTCCTGTTAAATTTACAGAGAAGAACTGAATTTATGTCAAAATTTCATTAGTCATTTTAAAATAACAATCTGAAATCTCGAAATCTGATTGGCCATTGTCAAATTAATAAAAACACATAAAGGATTTTGTCTGATACGGTATACGCGTGTAATTTTAATTGATCTAATGTAGTCTTGAATCGAACTATCTTCTTTCATAAGTTCTTTTACTATCTTTTACTATCAAGTAAAATTTCAGATACTTAAGTTATGTTTAATCATGCCTTCTCTTACACATTATAAGTTCTATATTGCCATGCATCCTGCATCCTGCAGATTATTTTACGCTGTTCCAAAGAATTCTAAATTAATTAACATAAACGAATTATAAACGAAACCACCAAGTATGTATACTTTCCCGTTTACTCATGAGCATGAAAATAGCGAAAATCACAGAAGAAAACGAACTTTAATGGTGTCAGATATATTTAAAGTTTATAATTTTCATATATTTTACATTTATGAAGCAGAAGTATCTATTTAACCGCTAACGTTTATAATAAATGTTTGTCAAAATATGTTAGATAATGAAGCTTTTTTTTTTCGATTATTTTTTTCGGACTTTAGGTTTCTTTCGTTATTTCCAAAAGTGTTGCAAATCTGTTGATTCGGGTATTTCGTATCAACAAAACGTTGTCATTTATAAACTTTCAATTAACATTTTGATTGGAATAAACTTCAGTTACTTAAATATTTTTCTTTTTAATAATTGTTTATAATTGTTTATATTTTGTTGTTGTTTTTCCTTCTTTTTTCATTCAGATTTTAAAATTATATTTCAGGCTTAATGAGCTTATTTTTTAATCGAGATTTTTCCTTCGCTGTTTTTGGCTACTTCCAAACTCCTTAAGTCTGCAAACCTATATTCCTGCAGAGGTTATAATAGATTAAAATCAATTACGTAAAAAATTGGACTACTTCAAATTCCTCACAGTGATTATCTCCCTTGGCAGATTGCACTGATGCGTAGGAGGATTGTAGAGAATTACAATACATTCTTATTTGGTTAAAACTTACTTAATTCAACAATGCTTACAATTTACATACTAGGTAATGAAAGCTTAAGATTTCTTCTGGAAGTTGTCATCTTACAATATCGGCATCTATTAATTTATTAATTAATAATAAGATCACATTTTAAATGTGACCTCAATGGAAAACTTATCTATCGCTGATTTCCTGATCTGTAAGACCCCTTCCAACTTGACCGGCAGGTGGCGTAATGTCAATTTAGGCATTAAGGCCTAGATCTCTGTCGTTGAACTAGATCTAGAAAGTTTTGTATCACCGTATTAAATCTTATCACCAGGACCTCTACAGCTTTTTTCTGAAGAAAAAAAAACAAATTAAAAAAAGAAAGAAAAAAGTCTCTACGTATGCATTGTATATGTTTTACGTTAGATTACGGTAAGAAGGGTAGATGTAGCTGAAATTAAGGTATCTCTTTTGAAAGGGAATTTTTTCGAGAAGATCGTTAAATGACGTCACACGTCGGATGAAGGTTTGCATGACCGCATGATCGCCACATTTCGGCCTATTTCATACTTTTGTAACGATCAAATTCAGCAGGTATGATAAGTAATAGTTAAAGTACATGAAACGAGTTAGTTACGAGGATATAACACTGGCTGGGGCGACATCAAGGGATGTTACTGCTAAAAAATTGCGAGGCCGTTAGGCCGAGACAATGTTTTGCAGAAACATCCCGAAAAACTGCATTGATATATACAAGGTGCAAAAAAAACTCAACCGCTATATAGCATTTGAGTTTTTTTCCTATATGAATCAATGAAAAAACTGTACTAGTATATATATATAAATACAGTTTTCAAATGCTCATAGAAGTATAATGGGTTTGTAAGAACAAAGGAAAACTTCCAAGCCATGCGATAATTGAATTTATCTTCCCAACCACCCACCCATTATCACAGCTTAGTTTGTTAAAATAGAAATATGTTATGAGATTCTAATTTTGCTTTGTATTTTTCAGAGTTGACAATTTTTGTTATGTCTTAACAAATTTCATGGATAAGAAGTATGAGTGAAGTGGTTTTGACTCTGTCTTTTTAAATCTTGTTTATCATTTGTGTCCAAGAGAAATGGATAGTGATTCACGAAAACACAGATGTGTATATATGTTAATTGGAGTGAGTGGAT
>NW_026858773.1:0-10000 GCF_026571515.1 Ruditapes philippinarum | reverse complement strand
ATCCATACAAGTATATGATTTGGGCAAGTTACATAACTAAGGCTTCCATTTGCACAAAGTTATGGCCCTTTTCAGCACATAGAAAATGAATAATGTTAACCTAAACCGGCAAGTTGAATATATTATGTTGTATCTGTATTAATGGCTTCATAATTTCCACAATTTCTTATCAATACAAAATACATGATATTATCAAGTTAAATGACTATGGCATCCATTTTCCCAGTATTTTCCCTTTTTATCACTTTGAAAATAGGGCCTTGTATGGTTAACCTATTCCGCCAAGTTGGATTTATCAAACAATTCCACCTAATTCCTTATTTTTTTTAATGATATCTTTCATATTTGATAGGTGGATACCTTTAACGGTCCTTTAATTTTTTGAAGCGTTATGCGTCTCTATGTCAAGGTCAAGGTCACTTGTGTAAAGTCAAATATCTCAAATATTGCCTGAGATATTCAATTAAAACTCAATCAAATTTTACAATACGTATTTATTGTAACAATGTACATGTACATCAGATTGACAAGTTGGATAACTCAGCTTACAATATTCACAGAATTATGCAAATTTTAACTTGGAAATTTTGGTTAAACATTTTTGGAAAGTTAAATTGTTTGACATATTTAATTACATCAGTTTGCAAAGTTGCATAACTCTGCCTGCAATATTTGTAGAATTATGCTCCTTTGAAACTTAGAAATTTTGGTTAAAGGTTACAGGTCTCAAAAACTTTTCAAAGATATTTACTTGAAACTTTACTTAGGAAATAGATATCAATTCTGAGTGCATTGTTGTAGAATAATGCACGGTTTGTGTTCAAATGCGTAGTAATATAATCACGAAGGCCGATAGGCCTGAGTGATTAATTACAAAGCATTTGAACGAAAAACGTGCATTATTATACAATAATGCACGAAGAATCAATATCTATTTCCATTCTAACACGTCAAGAAAAATATAATTATTATTATAAAGTTGGACTTTATATGTGTTGGTTAAATTTGTTTTCGCCTCAGAGTTTCCAATAGAAACGTTCTTTAAAGGCTGTTCCAGTGGGTTGAAAAAAGCTGTCGTTAAATCTACCGTGTGTAGAAACATTTTGAGAATAACGAATTTTGAAAACGTTGATAAAACTTAGTTTGTTTATTTTATTTCACTGTTTAATTTTTTAAGGAAATACAAATTATTAAAAGTGAAATAAATGTAGAACTTCACTCGTTTGCGATATTAAAATAGCGTTCTTGATTTGATTGTTTTGCACGTGCTGTTTGGCGCTACATTGTGACGTCACGTAAACAACACTTTAAACGTCTGTACAGCGTTAACGACTGAATTAAAGATATTGGTGTTCGGATTGTTTTTCTTAGTTAGACCATTTTCTTTCATTCTAGATAGTTTTCACAAGAAAATTCGACAAAAAATTGTTTTTATTTATCAGATTTTTTAAACAAAATGGCGCCCTCAATGTGAAAATACACAGGGAGATAATAAGAACGGCGAGTGCATTGATGTAGAATAATGCACGCTTCGGACCTTCTTTGTTTATATAGAAAAAATTCCGATAGTGTTAGAATCATGTACTAAGGGTCATAATTGAAGGCCACATCTTAAGATCTATTACTCTGCCGTGTATTTTGACTGAATTATGCTCCCTTTTGTACTTAAAAAATCTCCTTTTCTTGGTTTAGTTTAACATGCTGCATATCTCTGAAACTATAAAACAGCACTCATATCTGTGTCATGTATTAAGGCTGATTTATCTCCCCCTTTTTTACTTAGTCTCTTGGTTAATGTTTACGTGTAAATTTACATATTTCAATGACTATCAGGGATTTTGATTTGAAACTTTACATATGCATGAAGGGTCATAATTGTACAAAAAAAATGTATTTCACTGACCAAGTTCCATAACTCTGTCTTGCATTTAGACTGATTTATCTCCTTCTTCTACTTAGTCATTTGGTTAATGTTAAAATGCAAGTTTTAAAGATCTCAATAACTATTTAAGATATTTATTTAAAACTCCACATATGCATTTAGGGTTATAATTGTAGGTCATTGACCAAGATCCATAATTTTATCTTGCATTTAGGCTGATTTTTCTCCCCTTTTGAACTTTATATTTAGATCAACATAAAGATGGAATAATTATTACAGAACAATCATTATCATTTCTAAAGGTATTTTTCTCTCAATACATTTTCTTTTCTAACATTACTGTCCATTCAAACTACAACTTGTCCAGTACAAAACTGTCGACTTGTTCCTTGATTTTAAAAGAAATTTGTTGCATATATTTTTGGCCGGGTTGCACTGGTGCAAACTCGGTTATAGTATGGTGAATGTTGGCGCGCGGGCGGGCGGGCGGGCGGGCGTCCGGGCGGCGGGCGGGCGGGGAAAAAACTTTCGTTACAGTTTTCTCAGCAACTACTTATCACAGCCTTTTTGATATTTGGTATACAGCATCAATTCATGGTCCCATACTGTGGGATTCGATTTCAGGTCTGTCCCTCATCTACTTCCTGTTTGCTGACCTACTTAAATTTTCAGCATTAATGGTCAATAGTAGGAAACTTTGTAACAGTTTTCTCAGCAACTACATATCACAGCCTTTTGATATTTGGTATACAGCATCAACACATGGTCCCATACTGTGGGATTTAATTTTCAGGTCTGTCGCTCATCCACTTCCTGTTTGCTGACCTAGTTAAATTTTCAACATTAATGGTCAATAGCAGGAAATTTTCGTAACAGTTTTCTCAGCAACTACTTATCACAGCCTCTTGATATGTGGCATACAGAATTGACACATGGTCCCATACGGTGGGATTGGATTTCAGGTCTGTAGCTCATCCACTTCCTGTTAATCCACTTAGTTAAATTAGTTAGATTTTTCGACATTAATGTTCAATGGTAGGAAATTTTCGTAACAGTTTTCTCAGCAACTACTTATCACAGCCTCTTGATATTTAGCATACAGCATTGACACATGGTCCCATACCGTGGGATTTGATTTCAGGTCTGTCGCTCAATCCATTTTCCTGTTTATCCACTTAGTTAAATTAGTTAGATTTTTCAACATTAATGGTCAATGGTAGGAAATTTTCGTAACAGTTTTCTCAGCAACTACTTATCACAGCCTCTTGATATTTGGCATACAGCATTGACACATGGTACCATACCGTGGGATTGGAATTCAGGTCTGTCGCTCATCCACTCCTGTTTATCCACTTAGTTAAATTAGTTAGATTTTTCGACATTAATGGTCAATGGTAGGAAATTTTCGTAACAGTTTTCTCAGCAACTACTTATCACAGCCTCTTGATATTTAGCATACAGCATTGACACATGGTCCCATACCGTGGGATTTGATTTCAGGTCTGTCGCTCATCCACTTCCTGTTTATCCACTTAGTTAAATTAGTTAGATTTTTCGACATTAATGGTCAATGGTAGGAAATTTTCAAAACAGTTTTCTCAGCAACTACTTATCACAGCCTCTTGATATTTAGCATACAGCATTGACACATGGTCCCATACTGTGGGATTGGATTTCAGGTCTGTCGCTCATCCACTTCCTGTTTATCCACTTAGTTAAATTAGTTAGATTTTTCGACATTAATGGTCAATGGTAGGATATTTTCGTAACAGTTTTCTCAGCAACTACTTATCACAGCCTCTTGATATTTGGCATACAGCATTGACACATGGTCCCATACTGTGGGATTTGATTTCAGGTCTGTCGCTCATCCACTTCCTGTTTATCCACTTAGTTAAATTAGTTAGATTTTTCGACATTAATGGTCAATGGTAGGAAATTTTCGTAACAGTTTTCTCAGCAACTACTTATCACAGCCTCTTGATATTTGGCATACAGCATTGACACATGGTCCCATACTTAGGGATTCGATTTCAAGTCTGCAGCTCATCCACTTCCTGTTCACATTTATGGTCACTGGTAGGAAATTTTCGTAACATTTTTCTCAGAAACTACCAATCACAGCCTCTTGATATTTGGCATACAGCATTGACACATGGTCCCAATTACTGTGGGATTGGATTTTAGGTGTGTAGCTCATCCACTTCCTGTATACCCTACTGAATTAAATTTTCGACATTAATGGGTCACTGGAATTTTTTTTCGGAATATCACAGCCTCATGATATTTGGTGTACAAATGCAACCCGGCCTTTTCTGTCTTTGACTCATTTTTATAAACAAAAATAAGGGTTCCTGATATTTTTTTACACATATTTGTTCATAGGTAGAGGCCTTTTTTATAATTAATGTGTTGGCTGGGGTGATGGCGATAGAGATATTATATAAATATATATATATATATTAAAACGTGATAAATGTTCCTTGTGCAGTGTTGAAATAGATAAAATTATAATGTTTAAGAAATAACAAACTCTATGTAAATTCGGTAGCGCTTTCAATGCTTTCTTCGCATATCTTCAGCCGAAACTTTAATAAACAATAAACATATAAACAAATGACGTAACGTCATGAAAAAAAATCATGAAAAATAGCGGGAACGTTAAATGATAACGTGTTTCCCGGCACACACAATATGGTTTTTTATACTGTAAAATTATAATATTACGGACTTTGAGCATAATCCGTACAACCTGATTGTGAATTAATGACATTTATTAAAGGGAGGTAATAAAATTCACAAGTTAATGATTTTATGGCCAAAAATTGTATGGTAATTAACAATTTTTACTCATTAAATATTAGTAAATAAACGACCAATTGAACTGAATAAAATCGCAAGCGTTTCTTTCATATTTAAAAATGAAGAGATTGTAATAAATATGATGTACTTATATATATATATGCCTTGTTAAACGATTATTACCAATGAGCATTTAGCTGTCGTTTTAATAATTTGATTAAAAGTTTTTCTTTTTCTTCTCTTAAATTGTCACTATCGTTTAATATCTTATATAGAGGGAAAATGCTAAATTTACCTCCTGAACAATTATGTAAATGTTTATTTACTTGCAACATTCTGTGTTTGTTTGTTGCCTATGTAAAGTCATACGTTTACATAATTCATTTTTTGTTTGGCCAATATAAAACTGTTTACAGTTGTCACAAATTATTGAATACATCACATTTTTTTTAAAACACATTTTATACTTTGTTTTATCTTAAATGTCTTTCTGTAGTAGCATTAGTTGGGGCGACTTTGGTACCCATAGCTGTTCCTTTATTCTGGATATAATATTTGCCGTCAAAATAAAATACGTTATTCTTTAGGGTAAGTTGCAGTGATTTCAATATAAATTGGTGTTGAAATCTAGTATCTATTTTATCGGGAAAATTTTCTATCCAGTGTTGAATAGCCTGTAAGCCCAGATCATGTGGAATGTTTGTATACAAATTTACGACATCTAAGGTAACTAAAATGGAATCTTCTTCTACATTTTCCGGCAAGTAATTCAGGAAATCTAAGTCATCTCGAATAAAACTTGGAACTTGTCTGCATAATGGTTTTAATATGAGGTCTAAAAGGTGGCTAAGTCTCTGTGTAACACTGTTAGGTCCCCCTACAATACAATACAATACAATACAATACAATACAATATTTCTTTATTTTGTCAAGATTACATATAATGTAACAACAGACAATTTACAAATAATATCAGTATTATAACATATGTGGGTTAACAATTTATATAGAACGAGACATGCAAAAAATATTTCGAAAACAACATTTTATAAGAATAACGTGTCTAATGTTATGAAAGTTTTGATTAAATAGCCTTACCAGGGGAACAGTGTAAAAACCGGGCATTTTTTGCATGTACACAAATAAGTTCTATTTAGAATAATTATACAAGTCAATTTCTCCCAACTAGTACTTTATATCTAGCAGTTTTCATACTATAAAAAATTGGAGACATTAGAATAAAACTAACAGTATCTATACGTTTCGTAATAATCTCAAATAACTGTATAAATACAAAGACACGATTTACTATTTGTGTTGCACGATTATTTTGTAGTAATCATGTCAGTCTAGGAATTTCATTCATAAAGTGGATTTAGTCGGTAGCGTTTTCACCAATCAGAGTAAATTTTACCTGGCGAGTTGTTTAATTTTATTTATAAGAAGAAAGCAACTTATTGTTTCAAAATATATGAAACAAACATACTTAAAGATTTCAAGGTAGCATAGTCGGTACTATTTAACAATTCATTATACTTGATTACATTTGGATGTTTATAATAATATTCTGGGATATATTTTTTCCGTATGACAGTTAAAACGTTTACAGGACATAATTTGCGTGAAATTCGTCTCAAGTGTTCGGCACTCTTCGCAGATACGCTCGTTGTATGGAGTATTGTTATATCTTTAGAATTTCTATCGGAAGACGGTGATTAGCTGTACGAAATTTAAGAAGCGGTATGTACAAGTTTTCGGTAATATTGTTAAATAGTCTTCTCTTTTTATGTTCTTGTTTATACAAATAATATATAATTTTTCCTTTGTTTGAGGCTTTGTAATTTTCCATTCCAATCTGTTTATAAATTGATCTACTAGCACTTGCTTTATTAGTAAATGGATATTTTTATAGTGATATCTTCTTGATTCAAGAATAGATAGGGAAACCTGTATTGTTTAAAATATCTTTTTTACTGAATTTAGCCATCTGTAGGAGTTATCACTTTTGAATCATTATTTTGTAAATAATATTTGAATATTTATTTCGAATCATTTGTTTTTAAATATTCCAAAACCGAATTATTTTTGTATTGATATTTATTTGCAACGGATACGCCCCAATTCCCCATATAACATATAAGCGGGGGTACTTTTCCTTGTATTTGTAATTTTTTCTTAGAAAATCTAAATGAACCTTTTTCTATGTCGTTGTTATTTTCTATACCCCCATATTTCGCTTGAAATGTGAGTATGGGTAAGATTGTGTTATCAAAATAATTTAAGCTGAAGATCTAAAGGTTAGATTTAGGTTAAAAATACGTTTGTATAACAAATGCATTCGCCTTTTTTGCTTGAGTCTATAATATGGTCACGTTGCTTTGTTAAATTTGCCAAGTCTGACTAAAAACAACTCCCAGATACTTATATTGTTCTGTTATCTCAACTAGGATGATTATTTATGTAAAATGTTAGGTTACGAGTACCGCGTTTATTCGAGCCGAAAAACAATAACTTTCGTTTTTTCTGTATTTATTTGCAGTTTCCATTCGTTGCAGTACGAGTAGAAATCATTTAAGCATTTCTGAAAATCTTGAGGGTTTTGCGCCAGAATAATAGTATCGTCCGCGAAGAGAAGAGCTAGGATAGTTAGAGTTTCTATGTTCTCGTCGGATGCGTAGTCTAATGTAATCCCAGAAATTGCCTTTTGATGTCAAGTAAGCTAAAAAGGTCATTAAGATACAGGGAAAATAAAAGTGGGGACAAATTTCCCCTTGACGGACCCCAATATCGCACGAGAACATTGCTGAAGTATTGCCATTTAACTGGATACAAGATTTAACCCCTTTATACATATTGCGGATAAGTCTCAGGAATTTCCGTTTATTTCAGTATCGATTAATTTTTGGAAAAAAAGTTGCGCACGTGGTAAATTATCAAATGCACGAGAGAAATCAATGAATCCGACATATAGTTTTTTGTTTTTGTTTTTTTTAAAAATTCTATGAGAAAATTCAATGTAAACACATGATCAAGAGTTGACATATTTTTTCTAAATAAAGGCAGTTTGATTTTCCATGGATCAGGTTATTTGTTTCGACAAACCTTGTCAGTCTATCATTTAGGACACTAGTGAATATTTTTGAGAGACAGGATAAAATCGTAATGGGTCTATAGTTTTTCCGGGGGAAAATTTCGAAACCTTTTCCTTTATAGATTGGGAATAATGTAACCCTCTGACCAAGTACTAGGGATAATACCAGTATCCAATATCTTGTTGAAAAGTTTTGCATAGATTGGTAGCATAATATTCTTTAGTGCTTTTAATATATTTCGTTTGATATGGAATCGGATCTACTATATGCTTTACCATTTTTACATTTTATAATAGCTTTGCTTATTTCGGAATGCGTAATTTTGTGAATTTAATATTTCATTTTCGTAATTCATATCGGTTTCATCGGCCATATAGCTGCTATTTTCAGATGGTTTATTTTACTTTTTTCAAAATAATCACGAAATCTTTGTAAATTTGGTGGTTTTTTATGTCTTTATTACGATTTATGGAAATTTAAAAAACGTCCAATAACCTTTGGGGTCACTTTTATTCAATTTACGCAATTTCGATTCATTGATAAAATTATGTTTATTTATTGTAATACTTCATCGTGCGTTTTATACTCCTTGCTTGCGCGCCGGTTGAGTAAGTTTACGTTATGCGGGTTATTATTTTCTTTGTATGCTACGTGCACGGTTATATTGGGATTTTTTACTTCTGCAGTGAGGCCCGAACCAGGCCTTTGTTTTTAATTTCGTAATTTGTTTTGCGTTTGTTTTTTTACGCATTTGAAGATTGTTACATTACTAGTATGAAAATGTTGCTCTTGGCGGAGTTTTCCAAAAATAATTGAAATGTTTTGCATGATATCATCTAGAAACGGTGATTGCGCAGATTCCTCCGAAGGAAAATTTTTCTAAGAAGGTTTTAAAAATATGTGATACATGTTTCTTGGTCTATGTTTTGTACAAATTCTATAGCTTTTATCTGATTGCCATTTAAAGTGCTGGGGACTTGCTTCGGTTTCGCTACATCTGAACTACTATTATTTAAAGACCTCTGTGTCAGATCCGATAAATTGTTGTAAGAAGTGAGTGGCCATCGGAAAAAAAATGCTATCAAGTTTCATTAATGTAGAAATCTTTGAGATATTTTAATAAGTTTGCAGAGGCTATAGTGTAATCTTATAACGGAGTTATTTTTAAATGTACAAGCCCGCTTCAGAGGCTATTCAATCCCAAAATCTACCATTGAGTATATACAAAGTTATTATTTTATACAAAACATCAACTAGTTTCTCTACCTAAATTATTAATATTAAGGTCTTTGGAACGCTCTATTTACATTTATGCCTAAAACTTCTTAACACATCCGTCTGATTAAAAAAATCAACCATATTTTCATCAAAATCAAAAAAAGCTTGACAAAAAAATGCGTCTGGATCTGAGAAATCCTGCAACAATCCCAATATGAGCATTAGCATCACACAGTTAACATAACATTTCCATAAGAGTTAACACATATCAACAACTCTTCGTTTTCAAAAGTTAATAATTCATCTTGGTTGAAGAATCTTGAGGACTCTGGTGGGATATACACAATACCTAATATCAAGCATTTATTTGACTGAAATGGTTTTTTCATTTATCTTGATCCAAAATACGTAATCTGATTATGTAGAATCGATTTTTTCAACATGTTTACTAATATTCATTTTTGATAAAAAAAGCCCCCACTCCACCAGAGCGTCTCAATGATGCTTGTTTTCTAGGCTGGCTTAGAAAATACATAATTATCAATGTTTATTTCATCATAGTTTGCAATTTTACATTTTCTGTACAACAAAAAAATATCATAGTTTGATACTAAATCTATAAATTCTGGGAAGTTCGATCTTGATTTAATACCACAGACGTTAAGCGTTCCAATTTTTAGTTCACTACTTTTGAGGTACTTATAACACTTGTTTTTATCACTGTTATTACAAGCATGAATATTGTTCACTGACCCTGTCTGTCCTATGTGACGGTATTTGGTTGCGCTGTTTGAGATGTATCTTGATCAACATTGCCGTTATACTGGTTACGTATCTGTTGGATGGACGGCGATCTCGCGTGAAACGTTATTGGGAAGGAGTTGACGTCGGGGAACACTCACACGACGGGTTAAAGATCTGCTTCGTCGTTGTTCATCTTGCGTGTGTACATCAATAGATGCAGTATGTTGTTTATTCGGACTGAAGACCTGTTTAACATTTTAAG
>NW_026858772.1:0-29784 GCF_026571515.1 Ruditapes philippinarum | reverse complement strand
GTGCACCGTCGCTACGGATTTTTCTAGAGATTGTATGCATAATTCCCGTTCGTGAACTTGTCTGCGTAAAGCAAATAACTCCTCCTGTTCATTCAAACGCTTTTCCAGCAGTTGCCAAACTTTTAAGTTTATCGTTGAGAGCTTTGTTCTCAAGTTCAATTGGATCAAAATCACCGCTTTTATCCGGGTTCTTTGGCGGGGGAGTAAGAGTTAATTTGGAGGCGGTTGAAATTTTCGTAACATCTGTAGTAGGTGTTATAACATCTCTTACCTCTTGCAAAGCTTTATAGTCTGGGTTATCTTTAACCCTTTCTGATTTCCTTTCCTGAGGCATTGTTCAATTCAAACAAATAAAAAGTTACCTTCCTAATAAGAAGCAAGTCAAAAGCAATATATAAATAACTGGTCCCTGCAACTTTCTAACTCATCGTGATAAATGTAGACCGCTCCACAAACAAATGAAAACTTCTTAAGTACAAGACGGGCACAGTAAAACCCTATGGTAACTAGATAAACAGACTGACGAAAAAAGATCTGTATCAACCAAAATGTGTCTAAGAACTGTAAAGACCGCAAAAAGAAGACTGAATTTATAACAACGCGTAGGAATACAACTAAATCAGTGACCCGAAAAATACAAACACCTAAAGAATGACCCAACAGATTAACCAATAAAAATTTCTGTATTTTATCGGTAATTAATAGATTTTAGATAAATCGAAAATACTCTAGAAAATCCAAACAAACAAACAAAAATATATTTTGTTGTCGGATAAAGTCATCAGTTCTGTCATATTTATAAGTCGGTGCCATGTTATTTAAAGTTTTAAAATTAATTGAGTAATAAATCTTTGATGTCTTTTTTAAAATAAAAAACTCCTTGACAACATTACATTAAAGATTGAAAACATCAAGTACGAATGTAACTTACTATATTTATTAACTCCGTGACATCTAAATGTACTGAAATAGCGCCTTTAGCTTAGATTCGACAAATTGATTACTGTATCGTTGTTTAAGATGCAATTAGGGTTTGGCTTGCGTAAATAAAATTACGACCGAGTCAATATTCTTTAGAAAAAATGGCCCACGGGTCACACTTTATCACTTCCGGGTAGGTTGTCTGGTAAGTGCACTGGTAAGCGCGCTCGCTTCTCACCAAGACGACCCATGTTCGAATCCTGGCGTTGGCGTATGTGAGTTTGGGATGGGGCCGGACATATGGTTTATCACTGCGTTCTCCGACTCCCACCACCAAACAAGATCATACTTTCGCCTAAAATTGTGCCAACAACAGTAATTAATATGTTTTTTTTTTATCACAATTGTTGTAAAATTAAATGTTTAAACTAATATTTTGACTCATGTGCACGAAATAAAATGATAACGGAGGGTCTTTATTTTGGGAGTTGTCAAAAATCTGAGGAAAATAAAGGGGTATACGCATTGATACTAAAACGTAGCCCTTTTATCCACATCTATATATAGTGGATTATCGCGAGATTAACAGCAGTACAAGTAGTTATTGGATAGAAAGTAGTAGGTGTAATAGCTGAAACTGCATAAATGGCAACAACAACAATATCCACAGCAGCGTCAGTGGTTCATCACAATACCGGTGGTGGTGGTGTTGGCGTCGGTGGTAGTTACAGTGTTTATAGCAGAAACAGTAGTGATGTGTAACAGCAACAAATGCAGCATTACCAGCTGTATTACTCAGACTTGAAGTGCACGCATTAAATGACTAAACATGTTCACCTCACATATTTATTTGAACTTCAATAGTACATAGTCTGTTTCTGTTCGGGGGTTATGTAATTTTTACAGAAACGATCGGGACGTATGGTGGGGGCAAAATATGTTCTTACACCGATTACGGTATTAAGACGTACAATGCCAGATGCATCTGTTATACGAAAATTAATTCACAATGCTCAAGAATATGATGTGTTCATTATGAAGTAAACACAATTGAAGTATTATGTATAACACTTATTTTATCGTATTTTTTTTCCATTAAAAAGATAGGTATGTCAACCAGGTAGAATTCATTCCTTATGCGTGATTGGCTAGTCGGTGTTATCACGTGAGGTAGGTGTATAGCTTAATTATCTCCCCTAATTAGGAATTGCCTTTAATTGTAGTGCAGTGAGTGAGACGCTGGCCTACAATTTTGGCGATGCGGGTTCGAACCCGGTATCCGACACATAATTTTACATTACATTTATGATATTAAAGCGTAACTAACACATTCTATTGGATAATTGTCCTAAGATTCGTTTCAGAAAAAAAAACTTTGTTTGGTGCCAATCTGTGGCACAGTCCCTTTAATACTTCCTAATGTTTTTCTTGGCAAAATTTAATACATTCTTCCAAACCAAAATGCAGCAATTCCCAAGACATGATAACATGAGAAATTGACCTTAGCTTCTCGGTCAATTAGGGGTTAATGTGTAGTGGAAAATTGGCTGGTATTTCCTGGCATGATGGTGTACGCTGTTCCACCGTGATCACGAATGAACAGCGTACACATCGTCGAGCTAGTTGGAAATTGGATTGGATCTACTATTTCTTTTAATTCTTCCTATGTACACACTGTTAAATGACAAAGAACACACACAGACAACTCTTAAATTATGTAGAGAAAAGCTCCAGATCAACAGTATACAGTACTTTTTCTACTTTACAATACTTTTTATTTTTACAAGCAGTCAGCATAAGCAGTTATTGCAATGAACATTTCCGTGGCTTCAAATCTGTTTCTAGCAGGGTACTCCATATCGAACTCTGTCAATACGTTCCTGGCTAAAATTAAAAATTCTTCAGATACACCATTCTGGGATGGATTCTCACAAAACCTTTCTCTGACTTCTTGCAAACCATTTGCCAATGGAACTTTAAAATCCCTAGCACCGTACAGTTCCGGCTGGTAAAACAAAACGTCCGGTTTGCCAGCTGGACTTTCAGCAAAACGACATTGCCTAACCCGATGTGAGTTCCACACACTCATTACATCATTGAGATCTTTTCTTATTAGAGTAAAATAGCAATATCTAACACATTCCAGGTGAAGGTTATCCGTGGTATCTAGGATCCCCATGTCACACATATCCTTAAAAAAATTCATCCATGTGTTCCCACACATGTCCCGTAATGTCCTCCAAAATCGTTCTATCCTTACATTCCTGGTGGACGACACATACACAAAATTGCTATACCCCAAATACTGATGCGGGTCCATCGAATGCAAAGCATGTTGTATATCACGGACAATAACATTTTCTGTACCTCGATCAGCGTACACGCGCAGCGGCAAGCCTTGAATTTCTTCAACATACTCCAAATAAAAGTGACCAATATACTGAGGCTTTTTGTTTGAGTTACAACATTTCAACCACAACAGTCGTCGGGAAAACCCGTCAATACCACCATGCACTGACACGCCGTAAGGTTTTAACTTATCCCATCCATCGAAATGTATAGCAAAGTTAGGGCCAGCATTTCTATAAACACGACGTCTGAGTGTTTTAGACTGTCTAAGCATTACACCACTTGGGTCTATTACACTAAGTGCAAGCCTCACAGTTTCACAAGTTGCGACTATACCATGATGTACCAAAAGCCTCTGTCTCATTTGACGATATCCAGCATTCTGTCCGGTTCCGGAAAGTTCCAGTAAAATTGCCTCAACAACATCTGGTAACCCGCTTTGGTTTTGACGCCTGTATAGTCCCTGGCTTCTCAAAATCCTATGTACTGTTCGTTCACTCAATATAGTGTCGTGTTGTAAGGTCATAAAACCAACAATCTCTTTGATTGTGAATCCCCTGTGATAGTACAAAGCAACCCTCTCCTCCCTGGTTATAGCATCAGATTGCATCTGAGTAAAAAATAAAATACAGATAGACAGGGGGGAATGCGGACATACAGATGAACAAGTTTGTTTGTTTGTTTCATTTTACGCCTTTTCCCAACAGTATTTCAGTCATTTAGGCGGGTAATATCCTAACCATCGTTCCTGGAGTGTTACACCAGTACTAGACTACCTTCCTCCGCGCTAAACTACCAAAGCATCTCCCAGGGTTCGAACCCATGCCAGAGAGGTTACTGAATTAGAAGTCATCGACTCTAACCCCTTGACCACGGAGGCAGTTATACAGATAAACAAATGTGGTAAATATGTTTTAAATGGTGTACAGTCAGGAATATTTTAACATACTATACTTCAATATTATTTCTTAACATACCGGAGAATTGAAAATCGGGTCGTTCGTAGTTTAGGCTCGGTCTCCTGCGACCTCGAGGGATCGCAGTTTTACTGCACCAGGAACCGTATTCACAAAGCATCCTATGAGTGAAAATGAACTTGTGACTGTACTATAAATAATATTTATTGTAAATGTATTTTATCAATGTCAAACATTAGAATCATTATATATTTGTTAAAATTAAAAATATTTACCTCTATTTCGCCTCCAAACACAAATGTAATTCCCTTTTAATGTCTGCAATGACTTAAGTGGGACTTTGTATCAATTCAATGGAGCAAAACAATGCTATTTATAGATAAGTGATAACGGGTTAACTAGTTACGTAACTAGTTAACCTCTTAATTAACTAGTTAATTATCAGGCTAACTAGTTACGCAAATACCTAACTAGTTAACCTGATATTTAACTAGTTAATTGAGAGGTTAACTAGTTAAGTATTTATGTAACTAGGTAACCTATTATTTAACTAGTTAATTAAGAGGTTAACTAGTTACGTAGCTAGTTAACCTGATAATTAACTAGTTACGTAACTAGTTAACCTGATAATTAACTAGTTAATTATTAGGTTAACTAGTTAGGTATTTGCGTAACTAGTTAACCTGATAATTAACTAGTTTATTGAGAGGTTAACTAGTTAAGTATTTATAAAACTAGTTAACCTATTAATTAACTAGTTGATTATCAGGTTAACTAGTTACGTAACTAGTTAACCTCTTAATATTTAGCTGACAATAAGGGATGGCAGTTGCAGGCACAAGCAAAACATGCATTTATTTCCCGTTATGATCTTTTCTTTATTGAAAAAATTAACTAGTTACGTAACTAGTTAACCTGATAATTAACTAGTTAATTAAGAGGTTAACTAGTTAAGTAAGTAGTTAACCTCTTAATTAACTAGTTAATTAACAGGTTATCTGGTGGCAGAAATATGCCACCATACGAAATAATTTTGGAAATATTTTAAGAGTAAATCCAGTTCAAAACATAACGGTATCCCTGTACATGTATTTAAGGAATATTTTGAGAGCATAAGTAGTGATTTATTTAACTGTACAAATATTGATGCGGAAAATTTTTGTGAAAGCCATTCTTTTAATGACTTGAATACTCCATTTGAAGAATTAGATAAACCAATAACTTTAGAGGAAATTTCAAAAGCTGTTAAATTATTGAAAAGGGGTAAATCTTTAGGTAGTGATTATTTAATGAATGAATATTTCATAGAAGGTTTTGATATAATAGGTGCGCATTTGTGTGATATATTTAATGCTATTTTAAATTCGGGTTTTTATCCAGAGAAATGGACTGAGGGAATTATAATACCTTTGCATAAGAAGGGTAGTACTGATTATGTTAAAAATTATAGAGGCATAACATTAGTTAGCTGTCTTTCAAAATTATTTACCACTGTGCTTAATAATAGAATTGAAACTTTTTGTGAAAGTAATAATATCTCTGATGCTCAATTCGGTTTTCGAAAAGGGCGTTCTACAATGGATGCTGTATTTATATTTATTATATGTGTCCCGTTATGTTAGAATAATTAAATTTTGGTGCAAGTTGAAAAACTCGGATAATATCATTTTAAATACAATTCTAGAGAAGGTGTAATTGATTGTAAAAGAGGGTGTAAAAATTGGGTCTCAAATGTGAAGAAGTTGTTATGTGATTATGGTTTTGCTGATATTTTTGATAGTGATAATTATATAGATCCTAAATTGTTTCTTCAAAAATTTAAAAGTAGAGTTATTGATACGTATAAACAAGAATGGGTCAGTATCCTAGATCGAAGTTCTGTTTTATGTAATTACAAACATTTTAAATCGTGTCTTAGTTACGAAAATTATCTTGACATTTTACCACGTAAATTTAGAATGTATTTTTGTCGATTAAGACTATCTGTTCATCCTCTCAAAATACAAACAGGCAGGTATGCCACTAATAACATTCCTCGTGAACAAAGATACTGTCAGTGCTGTAATGTTTTGGATATAGAGGATGAGTATCATTTCATATGTGTGTGTTCAAGTTTTGTAGATTTACGTAAAAAATATATAAAAGTTACTATTATAACAGACCATCTATGTTTAAATTTACTGAATTATTGTGT
Source organism: Ruditapes philippinarum (assembly GCF_026571515.1). Lineage (NCBI taxonomy): Eukaryota > Metazoa > Mollusca > Bivalvia > Venerida > Veneridae > Ruditapes > Ruditapes philippinarum. The sequence goes on along the minus strand of NW_026858772.1, from coordinate 23,403 downwards.
ATTAAAAATAAAAAAAATATTAATAAATGTTTGCAAATATATCAAAGAAGCTTTAAAGCTAAGAAATACAATTTTGAACTCTCAATTGTAGTTTATCCTCTCATGAATTTGGTGCTTGTAATTGTTATGTTTATATTTATTATAATGACTCGCCATACATATATTTATGTGATTATGTTGTATATATTATTCAATTCATGTTAACAAGACGATGTACTTTGTATAAGTGTAGAAAATAAAATGTCTGTTCTGTTCTGTTTTTGTTCTTAAAGGAATGTGGTCTGAGTCTTCTTTTACATCAATATTGAAGAAGGTTATAAATGGCAACAATTCAGAAGCAACAATATGACAATTATGAGTAAGCCATGTATAAGTACCAAAAAGTCATAATATAATATACTATTCAAAATATATAAACTAGTTGTACAACAAAGTTTAATAAGGGATTTACTATATCCATTATGTATCGTTCAGAATCTTTGCTATTCCGATTCATCTCGAAATCATCAATATTATAATCAATTTCGGTTCATAAATATTATAAACATTATCACCAGGGAAGAAATCTAACATGTTTTTTTATACGTGCATTGAAATTATCTGCCAAATAGATATATACATCAGGGTAGAGGTTTTTAAGTATTAATATATCATTTTTAATCCCATTTTTCTCTACTCTGCTATTGTAAATATTGGAACCTTCAGGCGACACATATGCTTTATAAAATGCAACATCTTGCATGTTATGAAAAATTGAGCTTTTCGAACATAAAACTACCCTATTAATATAATTTATACATGTGCTAGTTATAAAACTGTTCAATATTAATGCAGATTTGACAAAACAAGTACACCACCACTATTACGAAAACTGTTACTAGCTTTACATTTGTTCCGTATATCATAAAAACACGTATTACTGTCAAGTAAATTATTGTACTCCCTACACCAATCAATCCATGACTCAACTAATCTAATGATATCAAACGACTGAATGTAGTTTACAAATGGTTCATTTTCTATGCCACAATGTTTACGTTTACTTCAACACATGGGTCTTGACCTCAGTCCTGTTCCATCCCGCCTTCTGCCTCGTTACCATTACCACCTTCGTATCGTGATTGGTCAACATCGGTGACGTGAAACAAACGTGATTGTGTTCGTCCCGCCATGTTTAGATCACGTGGATCCGTACCACGCGGTTATGTAGCCAGTCTCGGCCTAGTACTCCGATTATCGTCATTTCATCGGACAACGCGACATATCTGTCAATTACCTACGGAATACCGTTAGGGCCATCGTGGTTATACGTTAAAATACAAAGGGCGACAATGCGATTTTGGGACAATGCGATGACGACAATACGACAGTGCGATGACGACAATGCGACAGTGCGATGGCGACAATGCGATAACGCGATAGTACGATGACGACAGAGCGATAGTGTTATCGCAATGTCGCCATCGCACTGTTGCATTGTTGTCATCGCACTATCGTATCGTCGTCATCGTACTGTCGCACTGTCCAATTGTCGTACTGTCGTCATCGCACTGTCGTCATCGCATTGTTGCACTGTCGTCATCGCATTATCGCATTGTCGACTATCGCCTTCTGTAGGACGGTTCTAAACTGCTGGCGAATAAGTTGACGGTATAGAATATGGGAAAATAATTTTACTTTAAATTTGTCAGTAAATCTTTTTCTTCTTGTTTTTTTTTTCTTTTCCTTTTTATTATTAATTTTTGTTTGTTTCTTTTCTGTACACAAAAAAGTCTAAATAAAATCATAAATTAATAATTAATAACATTTTATATCCAAAGATAGGGGAAATACTTAAAGAGTTATACATACACGGAAAATGTAATAATGTGTGTATAACTTTAATATAGTAGAAATATTTTAGATGAAAATGATGTTTTGTTGACATATTTGAGATGTAAAAAAAAATGAAGTAGTTGTTTTTACTTATATATCAAGAGCTGTCAGAGGAGGCAGCGAAGCTCGGCTAATGAAATACTGGACGCAGTAAGGAAGGCAAAACTAGTAAGAAAATCAATTATGTATAGTTATGTATCAGTTATAGAAAAAATAACATTGTTAACATAAATTCCAAGATCAAGGGGAATAATTCTGGAAATAGTCACACTACAGTTATGAACCTTGTCACACAACATGCGTGTATTATTATTATTACACTTTATTTCCCATTTTCATAGATTTTAACATAATAGAAGAAAAAACATATATATATATAAATGTACAATCACAATCATTACAAGTTATACAATAATTCAACATAGCAAATATAGGTCATGATGTAAACATAGGTTAAGCACATAAATTTATATGCATCATAATAAAATTTTTGCTGTGATATATATATATATTTATATATAATTTATTGTCTAGAATTCCATTTAGAATTAGTGCTTTAACGAAACGAAAACAAAAACACTAAAAAATGGATTAACATCTAGGTACGCTTATTGTTTGATATGACACAATTTGTGAAATATATTTCAGTTAGTTTCTCTGACAGTTAACTTGTTGCCTACAACAAGTTTTATATAAGCAAACGACTGGAATAAAAAGGAGTGGTACTCGTTTGGGTTTATTGCACATGTGTTTAAAAGAAGAGATCCCATCATAGCGTCAAGTTTTAAAGGATTTGAAAGATTATGTATGTCTTGTATAATATTGATATTTACAATGGAATTGAGTTGATCAAAAAAGTGTGATCTTTCATTGTTGTTAGATGGACATTCTAAACATATATGCGTCAATATATCACTTGTTTGAACGTTACATTTTAAACACATCTGGATTTTTAAGTATGATACACTTGCCCATAATTTTGCAATGTACATACACAAAGTCAACTCCTGAGCATTACGTGGTATTTCGTAAATTATAGCAGGTTTAAGGTCCAGATGTAATCTTCTGAAACGAATAAAGTCTTCATCTTCAAAGATATTTTTTCTCCATTCAAAAACTGTAAACGATTTAACAGCTTTTTTAACAATTATTTTCCACATCCATTTAGAAGCAAAACGACCACTTTTGGCATAGTTGTATAAGTAATCTGTTAAATTATATTTTCTTAGAATTCTAAAAATATCTGGTATGAATCCTTTCTGAATAGTGAAATTTCCATTGATAGGAAATATATATTTGAAGTTTGAAGTAGATTCCTTAAAAAGTAAAGAAGTTAAAATATTTTTTAAAGAAAATCCTAAGTTCAAAGAGAGATAAATCTGTAAATATTGCTTCAAGAGTTATGAACCTTGTCACATGAAATGTAATTGATGATAAGGAATAAGTATTTGAAGTTTGAGGTAGATGCCTTTAAAACTAAAAAAGTTATAGTAAAAAAATAACATTTTTCAAGTAAAGTAATCTAAGTTTATGGGGAGATAATTTTTGCAATATTGGTGCTAGAGTTATGAACCTTGTCAAATAAGATGTGGTAAATGATAGTGTCGCAGGGTAAAATATTTCTGGTGGAACAGAAACAAACTCTGGGCGTAGGTTCGGTATTTTAATGAATCCAAATAAAATGGTCACAGCGTCTGTATGAAGAATTAAAGATCTTTACTTATATAAAGTATTTCAATATAAATTGAAATATAAAGTAAGAAGTAGATATAATGTTAAATAAATTTAACTAATTTTACTAAATACGTCTGACTGTAAAAAGTAAGCGGGACAGGAAAAGCAAACAGTGCGCAGAAGTAAAGAATATTTAAAAGAACCAATGGATATATCTCTCACATAGAATCATACATAACAAACACAACAATTGGATAAGTTACAACAAAGAACGTGTGACCAGTGTTCACGATATTGCACGGGTGAGATCGACAATGTACATCATTGACGGAAATTGTCGATTTTCACCGATTCAATACCGGAAGTTAAACTTATACGATAAAAACTAAACGAAACCGAATAAAAACGCGTGTGCACGATGTTTCCGCTTAAACAAAACTATGGAAAGCCACGGCTGCAATTAACATATAATTTCAATCTGTGACAATAAGGAACATGTATTTTTATTTTCTATGTTCTTAAATGATATTGAAGACATTTTTGTTCATAGTAACCTTGATGGCATAAGTGTAGATACCTTTAAAATGTTCCTTATTTTATATGCAGATGATATTGTTATATTTGCTGATAGTGAAACAGATTTGCAATCTAGTTTAGACTTACTATATGATTACTGTAATAGATGGAAGTTGTTAGTAAATACATCAAAGACTAAAATACTCATATTTAGAAAGGGTGGGCGCCTTCGAGCAAATTTGCAGTTTAAATATGGTGAAAATAACATTGAGATCGTTTATCGTTTGTATATCTAGGTATCGTATTTACGACATCTGGTTGTTTTGCTGATGCACAAAATACCTTAGCTGGCCAAGGATTAAAGGCAATATTTAAAATGAACAAATATTTATATAAATTTACTGATGTATCTGTAAAACATAGATTAGAATTATTTGATAAGTTAGTCATACCTATTTTTCTATTATTGTTCTGAGGTCTGGGGATTTCACCCCGGTGCTACCATTGAGAAAGTTCACACACAATTTTGTAAACGTTTATTGGGTGTAAAGAAATCCACTCAAAATGATTTTGTTTATGGAGAATTAGGTCGCATGTCGTTACAAAACGTAAGATTTTATATCATTATTAAATATTGGATAAAAATTTTGTATATGTCAGATCACAAATATGTTAAAAAAACAACCCAGAATAAATTGGTTCGTTTTGTTTTGAATAAGGACAGCAGGTCACATGTTGGGCCAGAGCAATTTAAGGTTCTTAACTGGTTACCGGTCTCCAAAAGAGTTGATCAGATAACTCTTTGCCATGTCCATAAAATAAAGTCTGACACAGCCCCAAAATACCTTAAGGAGCATTTTGTCCATGACCGCTGTACCAGGTCCAGAGTGTCTGCACTTTCAACATCAGATTCCTGTGTAAGCTATTCTTTTAGTGACACAGGACGATTTTCTTTACCAAAGGTTGGAAGCTTTGGTAGAAAATCTTTTGCTTTTAATGGTATTTCACTATGGAACGGCCTTCCTCAAAATCTTAGAGATATTCAATCTTCCCACACCTTAAATTATGCCACCAAAGCCCATTTAATGGCCAGTTAATTTAAGTTTATTTTTCAATAGTATTTGAATCTTTTAATAGTCTTAATAGAGTCCCAGATTTTACATATTCTTAAGTTTAAGCACAACACACATATGTTGTGTCCTTTAGTAATTTACCCATTTTTAGCTTGCACATTTAACGTTTTATAATATTTTTATTAAATTTTTACAGTTTGACTGACAATTTCTGTGATGCACTATTTCATGGGCACTACATGGCTCATATATTGATATTTTGTCGTATACTTATGTCATGTGATATTTCTAGTCTCTTTAATATTTTGATTATTGTTATATGTATTGTATCATTATGCATCATTATGTCATTGCCATGTCATGTACACCTTTACCGAATAAAAAAAAATTAATATATAATATGTTATATAATGATGTTTTTTATAATCCTAATAGGAGAAATTGGTGTTCGTTAGTTAAAAACTTACTTAGTGAATTGGGTTTCTGGACGCATGGATATTTCAAACAGTTGGTGATGTTGATCTGTTTTTGTTAAATGTCAAACAAAGAATAAAAGATCAGTTTGTTAAAAATGGAATGATAGACTAAACAATTCAACTAAAGCAATCTTTTTTAGAAACATTAGGCTAGCAATTTTTGCTTTCAACCGTACTTAAATATTTTAAATTTTAAAACGTTTCGTAACTATATCTTTGTACGTACATGTCACGATTACGTATGTCATCACACAGATTATATGTTGAAACAGGTAGATGGCACCAGCCAAGGGCTATTCGCAAATGTTCTGAATGTAATGTTTTAGAGGACGAGTTTCACTTTGTTTTACAATGTAATAGATATATTAACCTAAGAACGCAGTTTACCGGTAGATCGCAATATTATTGGAGACACCCAAATATGATAAAATTTATTGCTGTTATTAACTCTGATAATGATACTATGATAAAACGTATTGCATGTTATATTGAAAAAGCTTTTAATGTTAGGAACAACACTATTTTCATTCAACGTTATTAAGGAAATTAAGGTCAACTGTACAACTTAAGTAATTGTAAAATGAAATAAGTAAATTTATCTTTTATCTTAGTGTATACACGATATTGTTAAGCAACTATTTGTTTTATCATATGTCAATCTTGTCGCTTTTGTTTTTCGGACAAGGCTGACAAATATGGTCTTCTCAGATGTTATATTATCTTACTCATTCAGCGAATCATTGTTACCAGTAATTCTAAAATGGTAATATGCTATATTTTCGGTAAACTGCTTCAATCACTTAGTTATCTGTGTATTTTGGACAGTTTATATTCATATCTGTCACCAGTTTCATTGCTATGTAATAGTTATAGTTCAGATTTTAAAAAATATGGAATTTATTGCAAGCGTAGCGTAGCGGAGCGCAGCAATAAGTTCTATATTTTTTAAAATATGAACTATAACTGGCTTACCGTTTGACCCACTTTCGTGGAATAAGTCACGTACGAAGTGTCGGTACAGCGTTTGATGTAATACGAGTCCCGCCCTAACTAGTATAGATTGACAGGCCAACACATGGTCGTAGTGTTTTGACCTGTCAATTAAAGCATTGCATTTTTATGTATTTTTATATCATTAGTCATCATGTAACAATCCTGCGATCAGGCTGTGTTTGACATGAATATAGCAAGAATCATGTTTTTGAACCATTTCATGTCGAATGTGCTGATGTGGTCACGCGGTTGCTTGATATTGATACGCAGGTTTTATATGCAGACACAAGCAAAAAGAGGCAAAAGCTCAGGTAAATATTTTATAAAAAAATATTCTCGAATTGTCGCAATATCTAACTGCATCATTATCTGAATGAAAATACAAATTGTAACATGACCAAGCGCGCAGCTTTTGTTCGCCCAACCAGCACCGAACCTCAAAGTATTGAGGTTAATTATTCAAACATAACATGATTAATCTGCCTAAAATGCTGTTGCAATTATTAAAAAAAAACTTTGAAAATCATATTTAAGGGGTTTCTTTGATATTTGCATTTTGCAGGCCGATTTGAAAAGCTTTTGACATCTGATGACATTAAGAAAGACCAGAAATACAGTGTCCTATAATACAACGAAAAACAACTGGGCAGTGCGCGTCTGGAGGGAGTTGGCTGAAAACCGCAACCTATAACCGGAAACTAAGCAAGAGCCTGGTTATCCTATTCCCGTTCAAATAAAGCAGTTCCGTTCATGTGCAGAAATGGATTTTTGGTTACAACGATTCATCAGTGAAATTGAAAGGAAAAATGGTGTATTTTATCCTCCAACAACTTTACTAAACATTGCTGCAAGGCTACAATTAACGGTATCTTCGAAATGAAAAATCCATGCACGTGAACTTTGTTAAAACTGAAGATCTTTTTTTCTGAACTTCGCAGAATATTGGATCCATGCATGCGCGAGTTGACTAACGAAGTCGAAGGGGTCGAAGTCAACTGTTAAAAAAGTGGAGATTTTAACAAAATGTGGAAAAAAATGTCTTGGAATTATGAAAAATGGATATTCTGTATGATCTTTTAAAGATATGTGTTAATTAGTTTCGAACTTTGAGATTTCTCTCGCTCCATGTCTATTATTTTCAGTTATCAGCCACAAACTGTTTTCTAATGTTTGAATTATAACCATGACGGTATAGGGAATGTAATGTTTCAATAATTTTTATACATGTAAAAGCTTGGATTTATAAATAACCGTATGAAATCGCTTTCTTATTTGTTTACTTTATTCGCATGCTACATTCATTGTCTAATTTAAAACTCCGCCCATATTCATAACGTCATATTTGTCAGATACCACGTCAATACCTGTTAAAATATGTCTACTTATTTTCCACATACACCAGTCCCGGTATAGTGTATGCAATATATTTCAAATAAATTGGAGCATTTGATTGGATAAGAAAGTGGGACAAACGGTAAATGTTTGTAATTATGTAAACTATTTTATGTGCAAAACTCAATACCTTTTGCTTGATAAGTTTTGTTTACTGTTACGTAAATTTAAACGGAAATATGTTCTTATCATTATTTATGCATGTCTTATATGCTAGTATGTAAACTGCCATATTTGTAATTTTTACTGTGCATTTTGCCACATGGGTCGTTGACCTTCTGGTTTGATATGAATAAAACTTGAAAAAACTTGTAAACTTGTATTGGAAGTATTAAGTTGATACCTTAGAAAATAAAGTAGTAACAGTATATAAATAACACATGGGTTTGTGGGTAACATTAAAAATATCATCCCGAGGAAAATACGGTTACCCGAGGCGTACATGTTCCAGTTTGACACAAAACTATCTACCAATCTGACGCTCAGAAACTGCTGATGTACAATGAGAGGAAATTTATTTTGCAATGTTAGTAAAAATTACTTTGTGGTTAATGCCATATTTCCTTCTTACACTAAATGGTCAGCAGATTTAACTTACTGTGCGCCGCAAAAAAGTGACCACTTTTTAATACATGTAACATTTCTCAAACGAGTACAAGAGTTTCAAGAGTTTATTTAAAGTACATTTGGGCAATATGCCCATGCATTCACAGTACGTATAACAAAGCATACCACACAATCAAATGGTCAATGTCACAACTTAATAAAACATATATCATTAAGTTACACAGTATTTTTAGCAATCAGAAAACGTTAACTATAGATAGAATATACTATCAACATGTTTCAATTCATATACTGGTAAATAAATACTAAGGACATGTTACCTTTGTTAAAATTATGCCCTTAAAGATGTAAAGGAATAAATATCAACGAGGCTGAGTTCGTTCAATACTTTTAATTGAAATGTCCATTCATTGTATGATCTCAGTATATTACTATATCGATATAAAGATCAAGTAGATTTAACCCAAGAGGTTAAAGTCACATCACATTCACAACTTCACATCAAGCACTTGTAAAAGCACCAATCAATATATAATCAGTATCAAGAAGATATCAATATGTAGATCAATATGAAGATTAATATGTAGATCAATAAGTAGATTAATATGTAGATCAATAAGTAGATCAAGCCCTGAAACAAACAAATATAGCAATACTAAATACATGTACATACTGAGATCATTAACACACATCACAATATATACAATTTAAGTCATAGCATGATTATAACAAACATCTCACATCAAATAGCCAATATAACAGTCATTAAACCATTACATCAATTAATTACTTCTAAATTAATGACTGAACATTCCAAGTACTATTTTCTGTATTATATTAAATATTAAATAATTCAATCCAGTGGTCTATTAAATGAATATAGTAAACTTATAAAATAGTAAAACAGTAATATGACTTGTACAATTATACATACCAATTGTGGATTGGACTCAATGACACTCATACAAAAATCCTCTCAATCTTGTGATGTTACTGCAACATACTGTAATTAAACATGTGCACAATAGAGAATGACAGTGATTTATATTAATATTACTGCAAATAGATATTACTTTAAATATGCTGCCATTATCAGATGCATTGTAAACAAATCATGTACAATATACATGAATATCTTATTTTAATAAACTTTAGACACACAGCTCATTTGTAACTCACTTAAACAAAGTAAGCAACCAATATTAAACTTCACCAACCTCAATCCAAAATCCTATTTAAGAATTAATAACCAATTTATTATTTTAAACAACTGAAAAACATGTCTGCCTTCTACCAAAAACTGATGACAACTCAGAAAACGGCGGGAACAATTACACGCATGATTAACTAATAAAACAGCCAAGGGAAATCACTCCTACAGATTTCAATCAATAAACTACAACTGATTATTTCCCTTTGGTTACACACTTCCCTGCTTTGAGAAAATGACGTCCCGTCATTGTCATGTCAAATGTCATTGTCATGTCAATTAGTCTGTCAGTTAAAATATATTTAGCAACATTTCATGGAAGCAAACATTCCCCTTTATAAAGGTTATCCAACAATTAAGAACAAAATGTTTGTCTTTCCATAAAATAACTATACATCATATCATTGTAACAGCATCAAAAATACAATGCTGTATTTTTAAACAATATACATTTCAATACAAAAAAATGGTTTTAATTTGAAGCATATAAAATCAGTATGTTTGCATAGTGTCTCAAAACGACATCAATTTCTCTCGCAAATATCGCGAACAACGTGCTAGCATATAACGTCGCGAAAGAAAACAATTTCAAAGCAACAAAATGTCGCTTAAGAACGATAAATAATCATACTTATTGCGAAAAAAACATACGCGTCATGTCGCAAATTATGATCAATAATCATATTTCCTGCAAAAAAATATGCTCAACTTCTCTCTTCTCACCCCTTCTTTGGAACATATGCGTCCTCGCAATAAATCAATATTAAAAACATATTAAAACACATTTAATTATCTCAAATTTGTATTTATTGGTACAGTAAAGTAGAATTTTCAATTCAATATCAATTCAATATAGCATTTATTTCATTATAGCATCCACAATTTTCCTTGCAGTGTCTATTTCTATATTCTTCAACACACCTGAAGCAATCATAGATTCCAATGCTTGTAATCTGTGATCATACTGTGGTCTAGTGTTAATAATGCTATGCATATGATAGTCTTTGTATTTGTCTGGTACTCTCTTCGTTCTCTCTGATTTTCTAGTCGGTTCTGGTGGTAACTGTCGCTTTCGTTTCTTCACTCCAATTTCCTTCTGTCTCCTGCTTTCTTTACTGTCTCTCTGTCTATGTCTTGTAATGTTCTATCTTCTCTACTTGTATCTTCTTCTGTCATAGTTTCATCTATCCTACTTTCAGTTAAATGTTCTTGAATGTTGGTTTCATCTTCTGTCTCTACACTACAGGTTATATCTGAATCTTCTTCTATAAGTTGTTCTAGATGATCAGTTTGAACATCTGTCTCCTCCTCTATTTTCTGATCTTCAACCAGCGATTCTGCTGCTTTAGAATCGTTTGGTTCGGTAACTACTGCAGGTTCTTCTATTACTTGTACGCTGTCTTTGATTACATCTGCTTCTTCAACATTTGCAGGTACTTCTGTTTCTACTTCAAGTTCATTCTCACTTTCAGGATGATTACATCTTGACTGATAGGCGTCCCCATCTATTTTTGTTTGTGAAACAAATATATCATCAATTTCATCATCTGAATCTTCTGAGTCTGTGACGTCACATGTTTTCTTTCCGGATGCATCCCCTTTATCTCTATCTTTCTCCTCTGCAGATTCTCTGTTTCTGTGTCATTCACCTCTTCTATGTTCTCATTTGCTTCTTGATATTCAACTAGGAATAGATGATTTCTGTGTAGTGTGCGTTCTTTGCCTTGGTTTTGATTTGACTAAATACACTGGAATGTCTTTTCTTGGTTGATCAATGACTTTATAAATGTCTTCTTCGAACTTGTCAGCTAACTTGTGTTTTCCTTCTTTATGAGCCAAAATCTTCACTAAAACAAATCTCCTATCTCAATCTTTGCCCTCTAACTTTCCTATCATAGTATTTCTTCTGTTTCGCTTTTGCCAAATCCATGTGTTTCTGTACAATCTCCTTACTTCTATTCATTCTTTCTTTTAAATCTTCTATATATTCCTGAGTTGTTTTCTTGATTATTGTATCTTCTTTGGCTTGTTCAAAAGTTATATCAATGGGAAGTTTTGGTTTCCTGCCGAACATAAGCTCATATGGTGATACTTTGGTTGTCTCATGTGGAGTACAGTTGTATGCGAATACTAGTGAGTTGATGTACTTCTTCCAATCACTTTTCTGTGAGTTTTCGAGTCCCTAGCATATCCAAAAGCGTTCTATTGAACCGCTCTGGTCCGGAATTACCTTGCGGGTGGTAAATTGAAGTATGAGATTTCTTAATGTTGGTGATTTCACAAAGTTCTTTGATAAGTTGAGATTCAAAGTTAGCTCCTTGATCTGAATGTAGTCTTGTTGGAATTCCGTAATGAATGATGAAGTGATTGTAGAACGTTTCGGCAGTAGTTTTGGCAGTCTGATTCTTAGTTGGAATAGCTAATGCGAATTTAGTAAAATGATCTGTTATGACAAGTATGTTTCCATATCCTCCTTTTGATGATTCCAGTGTCAGATAGTCAAAGCAAACTAATTCCAGTGGATAGGTTGTATGAACATTAACAAGTGGAGCTCTTGTGTTGGTTTGACTCTTTCTTCTCAGGCATCTGTCACATTTTGAAACAAAATTATCAATATCTGTTGTCATTCCAGGCCAGTAAAATCTTTCTTGGACCAATCTTCTGGTTCTTTCTTTTCCTGGATGTCCTACATCTGTATGTAATCCATGTAAAATTTCTTCTTTATAAACATTTGGAATGCATAGTTGCTCTTTCTTGTTGTCATCTTCAGTTGTTTCTCTAAATAGGATTCCTCTTTTGATCTTTAAATGGTTGAAATTCTTCTTCATAATCTGGTCTTTCTTATCAAAACATTTATCTGGAATGGTCTTATCTATCACTGCTATTCTCCATCTGTCTAGTAAAGGGTCTTCTCTTTGCTTCTTCCTTATCTCTCTCATCTCAATCTGGGCCATTGGTTGACTGGGGTCTTCTGTTGCGTCTATGATGTTGACATTCATTGTTTGAGTCTCTGCATATGGAATACTTACTACACCACATATTGCTCTCACCATGTTGTTATCTATGGTTGTTCTTTCTTCCTGATCTTGAATTGTTGTATCTATAGGATATCTGCTCATGGCGTCAGCATCTGTATTTTTCATTCCAGGTCGATAGTGTATCTCGAAGTCAAATTCTCCAAGCGCTGCTGCCCATCTTTGACCGGTTGCATCCAATTTAGCTGAAGTCAGCACATAAGTCAAAGGATTGTTGTCTGTATATATGGTGAAATGATTTCCAGTCAAATAATCTTTAAATTTCTCAGTTACTGCCCATTTTAATGCCAAAAATTCGAGTTTATAAGCTGAGTAATTCTTTTCCGATATCGAAAGTGATCTTGAAGCATATGAAATAACTCTTTTATGTTCTCCTTGTTGTTGGTATAGTATCGCACCAAGTCCTATTGTCGAGGCATCCGTGTGTAGCTCAAAGGGTTTGGAGAAATCCGGATATGCCAATATAGGTGGGGATGATAATGTTATCTTGAACTCTTCAAATATGTCTTGCTCTCTCTTTGTCCAATTCCATGGTTTAGTTGCCTTTTTCTTGCATCCTCTCTTTGAAGTGTTGTGGGGTACAAGTTCTGCTAGTGGTCTGGTGATTTTGCTGAATCCTTCAATGAATCTTCTGTAATAGCTGGCAAATGAAAGGAAAGAATGTAGCTCATCTGAATTGTTCGGTGTTGGCCAATCACGTACTTTCTGGATTTTGTCTGGATCTGTTTCTATGCCTTCACTGCTGACTACATGACCAAGAAATTTGACTCGTTGTTTGAAGAATTCACATTTTTCAGAAGCTAGTTTCAGGTTACACGACTTCAGGCGGGTGAGTATAATATCCAATCTTTCAAGATGTTGTTCATAAGAGTCGCTGAAGATGATTAAATCGTCTAAATAGATGAAACAGATTTTCAGGTTGAGATCTCCAAGACATTCCTCCATTTAGCGTTGATAAGTTGCTGGTGAGTTAGTTAATCCGAACGGCATTTTGTTGAATTCCCACAATCCTAACGGTCCTACTGTAAAGCATGTTCTTTCTTTATGTTCTTCTTCCACTTCTATCTGATGATATCCTGATTTCATGTCGATGGTTGAAAAATATTTGGCTCCATGTAGACAATCAAAGATCTCTTCTATTCTGGGCAATGCATAGGAGTCTTTAATGGTTCTTTCATTGAGCATCCTGTAGTCAACACATAGCCTTAACTTTCCAGATATTCTTCTAAACTAGTACAATATGTTGAAGCAAGGTGATTTTGAAGGTTTATTAATACCACACGCAATAAGTTGTTTAGATGTTTGTCTTAACTTCATTATCATGTGGTGGAATCCGTCTATGTCGTTGCTGAATGGTGTAGAGTCTAAGATCATCTATGTTTAACCCTGTTTACACATGTCTATGTCTTATGTGGAAGTGAAAAATAATATCCTAATGTTTCATTAAAATTGTTGAAGTCTTGTTCTTTGTTCTTGTCAACCGAGTTGTTGCAGATTCAATTCTATACTATTTCTGGCTTCTTGCTCTGTCTAATCTTTCACCTTCCAATGTGTAAGCTTCATCTGTGAAATATAACTTGCGTTGTAATTCGCAAATCAATCTCTTTAGAGTGAAATTTGTAGCCAGTGTTGGTTGTAAGATTCGATAAGGTTATTCTGTCATACAATGTTATTCCCCTATTTCATACTTGGACTAAGCTGGCTGTGACATCTATGAATTCTGGTATAGAAGCATCCTCAGTTTCCTGAAAAATGGCATTTGTCACGGGATGATCTATCTCTTTATCAGTATAAACATCAATGGTGATGGTCTCATTTGGCCTTATCAATACTTTATAGGGTGCGGCACTTCTTACAATGGCGATTCTGTTTTTGTTGTGTTGCAGTTTTCTCTTTCTAAGCTCAATGGTTCTGAAACACAAATACCATGGTATATAAAGTTTGCTTCTCTGTAAAAATTGGTCTCCAAAATTGTCCTTACATTCCTTTAGAAGTATGTCTAAAATGTTGGTTCCTAAAATGACTGGTGTTCTAGCTGAATAATTAGTATCCGGTACAATCAAAAATAAACAAGTGTGATTCTTGGACTCTGGAATTCCATCCGGTATACTGATATCTGCTTGAATGTATCCTAAATATGGAAGTGTTGATCCGTCAGCACATTCAATATGAATAATCTCTGTGAGTGGCTGTAATTCAATATCTGACAAGTTATTCCTATAAAATGATTCGGCAATTAAGCTGCAACTGCTTCCGGTATCTAAAAGAGAAGAAGTATTGTGACCATTGATACTGATGTTGGCCTCGTTTGTGTCTCCAAATAATTTAGGATCTTTCTTAACAGTTGTGCTATAGTTCGATCCAACAACTGCAGCACTCACTCGTTTAAATCCTTCTTTGTTACCTTGCCTTGATTCTCCAAATCTTTTAAGTCGGTTCTGCAATTCCTAGCTAGATGGCCTCTTTGATTACAACGATAACATGTTCCTTGGAATGTTGTTGATGCGAGTGGTCTTGTTGGTATATACCTACCTCTACCTCTTCCTGTGAAGTTTCCTCTGTTAAAATATCCTCTTCTGTAAGGTCTACTTCCAAATCCATATGTTGTTCTTTGTTCTTCTTTCATGTCCTTTTCTTTCTGAAGGTTATCAAATTTCTCATTCAGTTGCTGAAGCATTGATCTGAGTTCCTTCATTTCAGTATTTTCCGCTTTGTCCATCTTTTGTGCTGTGTGACATGTCTTGGTTTTTACATCTGTCTTCATCTCTGCCTCCATCTTCCGTAACTCTATCTTAAATGCGTCATAGTCCGGTATTGTTGCAAACTTGTATTGGGCAATGTGTTTCAAGTCGATTCTCAAACCTTGATAAAGCACTTGCTTTAAAAGCTCTTCTCGTCTATTTATAGCTCCTAAATCAATTGCTTGAGAATACAATTCCTCCAATTTCGCTGCATAGGTGTTGATGCTGTCTGTACCTTGAGTACATGAATAGAACTTTTTCATAACTGTCTCCTGGCTCTCTATATTTCCATAAGTACTATCCAGTTTCTTTAAAATTTCCGCTACTGTAACACCTGTACCAAGTCGTCTAACAATGTCACTTGCTGTACCTCTCAATGCTCTCCTCATACCTAATAATACTTGAGCCTCGGTAAAAACTTTTTCACTCAGTAAAGACTGTACCTCAAACTTGAATGCTTCATATGTTACATCTCCTTTGTTTTCCTCTCCATAGAAGTTAGATAACTTTGGGAAGTGGTATGATCCTGTAAGTCTTATAGGTGAAGCTGATGCTGTGGTTGATGGTAAAGTACCAGTCAAACTTGTATAGTCCGAAGCATCTTCTGTTTTTATCTTTGTACTGGATGTTGTAAGTGTTGGAAATTCAAGACTTGATGATGGTTTTGTATGTGCTTTCGTCGGTTTTAATTTATCTGCATCCTTTTCATCTTCCCGTTTATTAAATCGTTTCAAAAATTTCACCAAATCCTCCGCACCTCCAAGTTCCGGTCTAAGTTTGAGCTCATGAAAAGCTTCTAACAAATTAACATCTTCCTCTGTTAGATCAACAGATTCCATATCCTCGGTAGATTTTGTAGCTTTTTCTTCTCCTCCCTCTGCTCCTTTTTTCTCATCCATTTTAAAATCAATTTAATTTCAACAATGTAAATAAAGCTAATGCAAAAGACTGAAAATTCAAATATATTACTATCAGTAATATTCTGCTCACCAAGAAAAGAATTTCTTTTATAAAGTAACCCTTTTCAAAATTTAATCAGCATATTCTATAAAAATAATCAGTAATCTTTCCCTGAAATTGCACAATATTACACTGTTAAATATATAAAGTACCAGAATGATAATAAATTATCAGAATGATAATCAATTATCAATATATTTTGTAAAATAGCAAAATATACTGTATATATATATGTTATGTTTTAAAGTATTTCACCTGTAAAATGCAAGAATCTTGCTAAAATATTCAAATGAAGTAATCAACAAGCTGTTGGGCGCCAAATGTTACCTTTGTTAAAATTATGCCCTTAAAGATGTAAAGGAATAAATATCAACGAGGCTGAGTTCGTTCAATACTTTTAATTGAAATGTCCATTCATTGTATGATCTCAGTATATTACTATATCGATATAAAGATCAAGTAGATTTAACCCAAGAGGTTAAAGTCACATCACATTCACAACTTCACATCAAGCACTTGTAAAAGCACCAATCAATATATAATCAGTATCAGAAAGATATCAATATGTAGATCAATATGAAGATTAATATGTAGATCAATAAGTAGATTAATATGTAGATCAATAAGTAGATCAAGCCCTGAAACAAACAAATATAGCAATACTAAATACATGTACATACTGAGATCATTAACACACATCACAATATATACAATTTAAGTCATAGCATGATTATAACAAACATCTCACATCAAATAGCCAATATAACAGTCATTAAACCATTACATCAATTAATTACTTCTAAATTAATGACTGAACATTCCAAGTACTATTTTCTGTATTATATTAAATATTAAATAATTCAATCCAGTGGTCTATTAAATGAATATAGTAAACTTATAAAATAGTAAAACAGTAATATGACTTGTACAATTATACATACCAATTGTGGATTGGACTCAATGACACTCATACAAAAATCCTCTCAATCTTGTGATGTTACTGCAACATACTGTAATTAAACATGTGCACAATAGAGAATGACAGTGATTTATATTAATTACTGCAAATAGATATTACTTTAAATATGCTGCCATTATCAGATGCATTGTAAACAAATCATGTACAATATACATGAATATCTTATTTTAATAAACTTTAGACACACAGCTCATTTGTAACTCACTTAAACAAAGTAAGCAACCAATATTAAACTTCACCAACCTCAATCCAAAATCCTATTTAAGAATTAATAACCAATTTATTATTTTAAACAACTGAAAAACATGTCTGCCTTCTACCAAAAACTGATGACAACTCAGAAAACGGCGGGAACAATTACACGCATGATTAACTAATAAAACAGCCAAGGGAAATCACTCCTACAGATTTCAATCAATAAACTACAACTGATTATTTCCCTTTGGTTACACACAGATACTATCCTATTAATAAGGAAGTAAATCGCAAAACAAAACGAAAATAAGTGTATGTAAGATACAGTGATACAGCGTTTGGGACAAACTTTTGATTAACTGTAAAGAATAGTGTTTCGAACATCGAAAGCTTTAAATATATACATTGATAAGTTTCTAATTTCTATATCATTTTCTGAATTCATCAATGTAACAAATTTAGGTATATTTGGTCTTTTCCAAAAGTACAAGTGTTTGGGGATTAAATAGGGCATTGTTTTTACTATTTAAGGCCTCAAAAGGGGTGGGGTTAAAAGGCGTGAAAACATGTCTATATGAGGTAAAGGGTTAAACATATAGTAAAATCTGTTGACCATTTACACTTGCAGTGAAAACAGTTGACAAATTAGATATATATGTATAGAGAAATATGTTTTTTGCAAGCAATTTCTTATTTATATTGTAATGTTAGTAAATATAAAATTATCTACATCTCGCAAACCAATTAAACCACTACTGACAAACAAAAGTATATTGCTTCAGTGGTTTTTGCCGTATTTTCATCTTATTTTACATGGTCAGTAGATTTAACGTACTGTATGTCATGCTGACCAGTTAAACGTAAAGTAGTATCTGCTGACCAGTTAAACATATAGAAGAACCTGCTGACCAGTTAAACTTATAGAAGAATCTGCTGACAAGTTAAACATATGAAGAAACTGCTGACCAGTTAAACATATAGTAGAATCTACTGACCAGTAAAACATATAGTAGAATTTGCTGACCAGTTAAGCATATAGTAGAATCTGCTGACCAGTTTAATGTACAGTAGAATCTAGTAGAATCTGCTGACAAGTTAAACATATAGTAGAATCTGCTGACCAGTTTAACGTATAGAAGAATCTGCTGACCAGTTTAACGTATAGTAGAATCTGCTGACCAGTTAAACATATAGAAGAATCTGCTGACCAGTTTAACGTATAGTATAATCTTCTGACCAGTAAAAATATATAGAAGAATCTGCTGACCAGTTTAACGTATAGTAGAATCTGCAGACCAGTTAAACATACAGAAGACTCTGCTGATCAGTTTAACGTATAGTAGAATCTGCTGACCAGTTAAACATATAGTAGAATCTGCTGACCATTTAACGTATAGTAGAATCTGCTGACCAGTTAACGTATAGTAGAATCTGCTGACCAGTTAAACATATAGAAGAATCTGCTGACCAGTTAAACATAAAGAAGAACCTGCTGACCAGTTAAACATTTAGTAGAATCAGCTGACCAGTTAAACATATAGTAGAATCTGCTGACCATTTAACGTATAGTAGAATCTGCTGACCAGTTAACGTATAGTAGAATCTGCTGACCAGTTAAACATATAGAAGAATCTGCTGACCAGTTAAACATATAGAAGAATTTGCTGACCAGTTAAACGTATAGTAGAATCTGCTGACCAGTTAACGTATAGTAGAATCTGCTGACCAGTTAAGGTATAGTAGAATCTGCTGACCAGTTAAACATATAGAAGAATCTGCTGATTAGTTAACGTATAGTAGAATCTGCTGACCAGTTAAACATATAGAAGAATTGCTGACCAGTTAACGTATAGTAAAATCTGCTGAGCAGTTAAACATATAGTATAATCTGCTGACCAGTTAAACGTATAGTAGAATCTGCTGACCAGTTAAACATATAGAAGAATCTGCTGACCAGTTAAACATATAGAAGAATCTGCTGACCAGTTAAACGTATAGTAGAATCTGCTGACCAGTTAAACATATAGTAGAATCTGCTGACCAGTTAAACATATAGTAGAATCTGCTGACCAGTTAAACGTATAGTAGAATCTGCTGACTAGTTAAACATATAGTAGAATCTGCTGACTAGTTAAACATATAGAAGAATCTGCTGACTAGTTAAACATATAGAAGAATCTGCTGACCAGTTAAACATATAGTAGAATCTGCTGACCAGTTAAACGTATAGTAGAATCTAGTAGAATCTGCTGACCAGTTAAACATATAGTAGAATCTGCTGACCAGTTAAACATATAGTAGAATCTGCTGACCAGTTAAACATATAGTAGAATCTGCTGACCAGTTAAACATATAGAAGAATCTGCTGACCAGTTAAACATATAGAAGAATCTGCTGACCAGTTAAACATATAGTAGAATCTGCTGACCAGTTAAACGTATAGTAGAATGTAGTAGAATCTGCTGACCAGTTAAACATATAGAAGAATCTGCTGACCAGTTAACATATAGTTGAATCTGCTTACCAGTTAAACGTATAGTAGAAACTGCTAACCTGTTAAGCATATAGAAGAACCTGCTGACCAGTTAAACATATAGAAGAATCTGCTGACCAGTTAAACATATAAAAAAATCTGCTGATCAGTAAAACATATAGTAGAATCTGCTGACCAGTTAAACGTATAGTAGAATCTGCTGACCAGTTAACGTATAGTAGAATCTGCTGACCAGTTAAACATATAGAAGAATCTGCTGACCAGTTAAACATATAGAAGAATTTGCTGACCAGTTAACGTATAGTAGAATCTGCTGACCAGTTAACGTATAGTAGAATCTGCTGACCAGTTAAGGTATAGTAGAATCTGCTGACCAGTTAAACATATAGAAGAATCTGCTGATTAGTTAACGTATAGTAGAATCTGCTGACCAGTTAAACATATAGAAGAATTTGCTGACCAGTTAACGTATAGTAGAATCTGCTGAGCAGTTAAACATATAGTATAATCTGCTGACCAGTTAACGTATAGTAGAATCTGCTGACCAGTTAAACATATAGAAGAATCTGCTGACAAGTTAAACATATAGAAGAATGTGCTGACCAGTAAACGTATAATAGAATCTGCTGACCAGTTAACGTATAGTAGAATCTGCTGACCAGTTAAACATATAGTAGAATCTGCTGACCAGTTAACGTATAGTAGAATCTGCTGACCAGTTAAACGTATAGTAGAATCTGCTGACCAGTTAAACATATAGAAGAATCTGCTGACCAGTTAAACATATAGAAGAATCTCCTGACCAGTAAAACATATAGTAGAATCTGCTGACCAGTTAACGTATAGTAGAATCTAGTAGAATCTGCTGACCAGTTAAGCATGCAGTAGAATCTGCTGACCAGTTAAACATATTGCAAAATCTGCTGACCAGTTAAACATATAGTAGAATCTGCTGACCAGTTAAACATATAGAAGAATCTGCTGACCAGTTAAACATATAGAAGAATCTGCTGACCAGTTAAACATATAGTAGAATCTGCTGACCAGTTAAACATATAGTAGAATCTGCTGTCCAGTTAAACGTATAGTAGAATCTAGTAGAATCTGCTGACCAGTTAAACATATAGTAGAATCTGCTGACCAGTTAAACATATAGTAGAATCTGCTGACCAGTTAAACATATAGTAGAATCTGCTGACCAGTTAAACGTATAGTAGAATCTGCTGACCAGTTAAACATATAGTAGAATCTGCTGACCAGTTAAACATATAGTAGAATCTGCTGACCAGGTAAACATATAGTAGAATCTGCTGACCAGTTAAACGTTTAGTAGAATCTGCTGACCATAAAAAGTATATAATAATACCGCAACTGATGAAATATTTATTTTCATACCACTCGATAAAAATAAATCCTGTATTGTTAGGGAAAAAACTTGAATATCCTCTATGTTGTACTGACCAATTGAATATATTTTGCATCATTTAAATGTCAATATAACATCTTTTTCATCAAAACTTCTCTCGATTTTAGAGTTTCGCACAGTTTTTTACATTTTCCGTGTATTTTATATAAGTACTTCCCTCTATCTTTTGATATCAAATGTTACTTTTTATTAATTTATAATTTTATTGGGCCGTTTCAGTATATAAAAGGGAAAAAGAAACAAACACAAAAGAAAAAAGAAAAGAACAAAACAAGAAGAAAAATATCTTTTGACAAAAAAAAATTACCATACTTTTATACCGTCAGCTTATTTGTCAGCAGTTTAAAATTGTCCACCGGAAGACGATAGTCGACAGTACGCTAGTGCGATGACGACAATACGACAGTGCAATGGCGACACTGCAATAGTGCGATGGCGACAGTGCGATAATGCAATGACGACAGTACGTTATGCGACAATGCGATAGTGCGATGGCGACAGTACGATAGTGCGATGACAACAACGCGAAAGTATTGTCGCATTGTCGCCATCGCATTATCGCACTGTCGTCATCGCGTTATCGCACTGTCGCCATTGCATTATCGCATAGTCACCATCGCATAGTCGCATTTTCGTACTGTTGTCATCGCATTATCGCACTGTCGCCATCGAACTATCTCACTGTCGCCATCGCACTGTCGCCTTCTGAATTATAAGTATATGTTAGTGTTCATCCGAGCTGTTCTATATAAATTAGAAACTTCGACGGGAGCGAAAGCGACAGAAGAATGTTTCTAATTTCTGTAGAACAGCTTAGGATGAATACTCACATACTTAGTGTCAAGCTTTATTTGGCCTCATTATTATTTACTTAAGTACGTCACTATGCTGTTTTATAAAGTACTATGAAAAATAGAAGTCGACTATGGACGAAATTTGATATAGTATCCACTTTTGTACTTCTATGAAAATTAACGCACAGAATTTTGAAGAAATACAGCGTTTTCATTGGATGACAAATAAAGCTGGACACTAAAGTATAAACCCGATGGCACTATTACGGTATTCCGTAATTTTTACAAAGCACTACTATGAACGGAATTTTGTTATTTTATCGGCTTTCGTCGTCTATGAAAATTAACACGCATAATTTTAAAGAAATACAGCGTTTTTATTGAAGTACAAATAAAGTTGACACTAAATGTAATTTAATAATCATTTTATGATCATATCAGCAGTCATTATTTAAAATATATCCGAATCGTTTATTGGATGGATAATGTGTTGTAAAAAAGGTACAAGTTTTGGCCATGTAATAGTTATAGTACATGAAACGAGTTAGTTACGAGGATATAACACTGGCTGGGGCGAGATCAAGGGGTGTTTCTGCTAAAAAATGGTGAGGCCGTTAGGTTAGATGTCGCCCCAGCCAGTGTTATATCCTCGTAACTAACTCGTTTCCTGTACTATAACTTTTACATGATATACTTAAAAATAAAGTTTAAAATATTTTCTACAAATATAAATCAAGTTTATCTTAATACCTGTTTATTGTGTATTGATCGGTTTACGTGTCTTTAAACTGACAGTCGATACTAAAAATAATCGACTTGGGTATTCCATTATATGACGTCACACTTCACAGGTGACTTAATTTCTGATCGTTTCAGAAGGTTAAAGAATGTGTAGCTTAATTATTAAAACGTCAGATATTAGCTTTAAACTGGATAATGGAGTGCGACGTCACGAGGTAGAAGGGTCAAGAGGTGTTCGGGATATCAGACTTTAAAAAGGGGT